>NW_023270469.1:34102009-34170757 GCF_011800145.1 Mirounga leonina
TATCACCATCATCCATGTCATCACCCCCATCATCACCATCATTATCATGATCACCATCATCATTATGATTATCACCCCATCACCATCATCATTATCACCATCACCATCATCATCATCATGATTATCACCATTACCATCATCATTATCACTATCACCATCATTGCCACCATCACAACCATCACCATCATTGCCGTCATCACAACCATCATTATCATTGTTAATTGGCTAATTGGCTTATCGAGGCCTTACTCTGTAACAGCACTGAGCTAAAATCTATATATATATATCTTTACAGGAATTACCTCCTTTCAGGTCTCACTGACGCCTGTGCTGGCCCCACACTACATTAGACTGCAAAACTTCTCCCCATGGCATTCTCCATGCTCTCTCCTTTGTTTTATTTCTCTCCATAGCTTTTATCACCTTCTAACATACTCAATAATTTACTTATTCTGGTTATTGTTTTATCATCTGTCTTCTCCATCTAGAAGAGACCCTCTTTTTTTCTAGTGTTATTGAGATATAATTGACATACATCACTGTATGAGTTTCAGGTGTACAGTATAAAGGTTTGACTTACATATATTTTGAAATGATTACAATAGGTTTAGTTAGCATCCATCATCTCATATAGATACAATAAAAAGAAATGGAAAAAAACCCAAAAACTATTTTCTCATTGTAATGAGAACTCTTAGGATTTACTCCCTACCAACCTTCCTATACATCATTCAGCAATGCTACCTATCGTCATCAAGTTGTACATTACATCCTTGGTAGAACAGATGCTCTTAAGGGCAGGAAATTTGTCTGTTTTTCTACCACTGTATCCCCAATGCTGAGAATAATTCCTGAACTATAGAATGCACTCAATAAATACCTTGCTGAATAGGTGAATGAATGAATGATCTGGAATCCTCACAACCCTATGAAACATATCTGGCCTGTGCCTGTCTTTCCACACTCACCTCTTGCCTCTGGCCCCACTACATTCTGCACACACTTGACATCTAGCCATAGTTCCTCTGATGCTGGAGCTCCTAGCTTCCTTTCTTGGTGTACCTTCCCAGGCAGGCTTCAGTTCTTCCTTCCAGTCTTCTCTGACCATCCAGAAGAGCCACCCTTGTTGTTCTTCTACTCTTCTTTAGTTCTTACAGAGCATGTGCTTATTTGTTTACTCAGAGGGATGGGCATCTGCCTGAGGTCTACAAGGCCAGCAGATTTCTCTAGATCACCATTATAGTCCCAAAACCCAGCACAGAATAGGTACTCAAGAAATGTTCTTAACCCATTTATAGATGAGGAAATTGAGATGAAGAGCTGTGATTTGATACCAGGTATAAATTCAAGGCCCATCAACTTAGGCACCACACCATGCTATTCTCTGAGTTTCTTTGGTTCTTGGTCAGCCACATCCACAGCCATGTCCATTATCTGCCCCACTTCCCAGGATCCCTAAGCACCCCGTTTAAGTAACCACTTCCTTGTTTGTGCTTTCAGTGAATGTATCATGCACCTCTGTGGCAGGCAATGCTCTAGAAGACATGGTCAAGGTAGATCAGATCCCTGCTCTCATGGGGCTTACATTTTAGTGAGGAGACAGATGATAACAAGTAAGACAACAAAGAATAAGAAGTGTCAGAGCAGGATAAGTGCTGTGAAGACAAAGAAATGAGAGTGACATGGCAGAGTGGTAGAGGCGAGATGGCTCCTCTAAATAAGGTGTTTACACATCGTTCTATCTCTGCCTTCCCTATGATCAGAAAAACTCTCTTAACTACCTCTCCTGCTTCACAGGAATATTTAAGCCACTCTCTCTGCTTAGACTGCTCCTTTGCAACAGCCCAATAGACCAAACTGTGTCCATCAGAGCGAGGAATGGAATGAAAAAATAGGATCCCTGCCAGCCCTGGGTCACAGTCATGGTCAGACCTTGGGTCTATCTCATGTGCTTTAAATTCCTAGTGTATCTGACATACTTGTGATAGCTGCAAGACCAGAATGTCCACAGCAAATATGGGGACTCAGGTGATCTGCCCCTTCTACTGTCTAGGTCACATGTAGATAATTTAGAGATAACAGGCTTTTGCCTGTACTTTCAAAGTCCTATATCAGAGCTGAGGGTTTTTCCCTCCAATGGGAGTAGAAGGAGCTGAAAACGCACCTACATGGCTAAATAGTCAGTTTTCTGAAAGTTCACTGAATTGGGCTGTTATTAAGATACAGCATAAGGTGGGCGCCTGGGTGGCTCAGTTGGTTAAGCGACTCCCTTTGGCTCAGGTCATGATCCTGGAGTCCCAGGATCGAGTCCCACATCGGGCTCCCTGCTCAGCGGGGAGTCCACTTCTCCCTCTGACCCCCCCCCTCTCATGTGCTCTCTCTCTCCTCTCATCCTCTCTCTCAAATAAATAAATAAAATCTTAAAAAAAAAAAAGACATAGCATAAGGTAACACAACTTTAGGGTAGAAGAAATGCACCAAAAGTTCCTCTGGAAGTGGAGAGCCAATGACCTGCCCTCAACCCCTTCCCCAACTTAAATTCCCCCATCCAGGTGGAGGGTATGGAACACTGGAGCCCTGGGTTCTGAGCTGGCTCCAGCACTCAATTGCTCATGACCTTAACACATCTTCATCCTCCCTCAACTTCATTTTTTTCTACATGTACTAAGAGAAAACTACTTTATCTTACCTTCCTCATAAGTTGACTGTGAGACTGTGAATATTTGTGCCATTTAACCCCTCCAGCCCTTTCTGTACACTAACCGACCCTATATCACAAGATGTGTGCCTAGCAAAGAACTCAGCAGCTATCATTAAATACATTGGATGGATGGAAGGATGGATGGATGGATGAAGCCCAATAACATCAAAATGTCTTAGGGTGGCTTCCTAAAGGCAGAAAATTTGAAGAAAGTGTCTTAATATTGACTAGGAGAAACTGGAGAGATACCCTACTTAGGCCAAGAGCTAGAGTAGGTCATTCCTGTTATTCATATTGTCTTTCCCACGTGAAAAGGACACAGAGTAACTGGGGTCAGGCCTTTGATAGCAAAAGTAAGGATTATAATAACAGAGTAGGAACTGTGGCTCCTCTCCTTTTCCTGAGGTGAGGGATGGGAACATTGTTGAATGTTGAAGATTTCAAATAATTTTTAAGAGGTGTGGAGACTTCTGCTCTGTCATGGTTTTTCTCATTTTGTCTCTTTGTCTCTCGTCTCTCTCTCTCCCCCACTGTGTCTTATTGGACTGGGCCTAGCATCTCCCCTGGATGGACTTTTGAGTTGAGGTTTCCATATAAATATGAGGCATCTTGGTGATGGCCCTCTTAGACCATGGTCCCTCTGCGCACTGGTCCCACTTAATTCTGCAAAGCAGGAGAGGATGAAGCAGGCAGAAGAAATGAGGTCAACAGTAGCAAAGCCAGAATGGAAATTGCGACAAAAATATAAGATGTTTATTTCGAGCCTAATGAGGCAAACCACACTTCGGGAAAATGGCAATTATAACTTGATGGTAACAGATTGGAGGTGCATGGCTGCTGTTGCACCCCCACAAACAGTGTTGCTTCCTGGGCCTACCTTCTCCAGGAGCCAGCAGCCTTCTGGGGACTAAGCTTGGGAAGCAGGTGGGAAGCCTGGGGGGAAGGAGACCCAAGTCACCTGCCCCGGGGCTGTGCTGGGCTCTGCCACCTCCACCATCACTTCTTCCCTCCCCAGCTCTTCACTCCTCTGTAAGGTCTGAGGTTTCCCAAATGTCACTCACCTGTGTCCCTGATGTCCCTGAAGAGGCAAGAAGGGATGGGATTTAGTGCACACCTGGAGGGATTGGTTTCATACAGGTGATTCTCTACAGTAACAGGTAAGAAGGCAGAGTATAGGCACTTACCATCTGTAGCTATTATTTACTTAAAATTTTTCCACAATTTGATTTATCATAACTAATTAGAATAAGCACATAGTTATTAAAATAAAACTCATTCCTCCATGTACCTCCCAAAATCTTGCACACTCACAGTGGTCCCCATCCCACCTTGAGCTTCCATGGTGAAAATCAATCCTGGATTAACCTGAATTCACCTCACTATGACTTTCAAGGCCTGAGATCCTTTTGGACTAAGGAGATCTTCCCTAGTAAAACCTTATCATACTGTATTGCTTTTCATGCATTCATTCTACAGATAAATATCAAGCAATTATCACTGCCAAGTCTAAATACTTGGCATACACCAGTAAGTAAAGCAGACCAAGACATTTCTGACTTCTTAGAGCTCAAATTTTAATGGGGAAACAGGCAAAGAAACATAATAAGGAAATGATATAGTAAATAAGAAAGTAAGAACTGCTACAGGATTATGAGATTCTGAAAAAGAGAATGGAAACTTTAAATAGATGGTCAGAGTAGGCCTCGTTGAGAAGTGAGCTGGGAAGGAAGTGAGAAAGGGAGACATGTGGCATCTGGGAGAGGATTCAAGTCAAGGGAACAGCCAATGCAAATGTCCTAGGTGAAGGGACAGCAAGGATGCCAGTGTGCATGATATTGAGAAGAGTAGCAAATGAGGTGAGAGAGGTGGTGGGGAACAGACTAAGGACCTTGTGGGCCAGTGAGAGAATTTTGGCTTATTGTTGTGGGAAATTGGGAGTCATTAAAGAATTTCAAGCAGAGGCAAGAAATGATCTACCTTACATTTTAAAAGAATGACTATGGCTGTTCTGCTCAGGATAGACTATGGTGGAGGGTGGTTGGAGATAGACGTAGGGGGGCCTGTTAGTAAGAGCTTGCCAACACAATCCAGTAGTGAGATGTTGATGTGTGGATAGAGTGGTTGGTGCTCAGAGGTCAGATTCTAGATATACTGTGAAGATGCAGTGTGAAGGATTGAATATGGGGTGTAAAACAGAGAAGTCAAGAATGACAAGATTTTTAGCTTGAGTAACTGAAGTACTGAATTGACATCAACTGAGATGAAAAAGACTGAGGGGAGCAGGTTGGTGGGGGAAGGAGTTCAGTATGGGATAAAATGGATTTCAGATATCCACTGGGAATATCTGATAGACTGCGCTATTGGTCACAAATGTTTGCTATCTTTCCCCCATTTCATGCATGTTAGGGTTGACCTTAGGACTTGATTTGGCCAATAAAATGTGAGTAAAAGTTTTAAGAACCAGTTTGTGGTTTGCTGTTTTCTATTTTCTCTCTCACTGTGATTAGCAATGTTCCAGATGAGAGCTGCTCCATCCGCCTGAGTCCTGGAGTGATGATGACATAGTGCAGAGCATGGGAGATATGTAGTGTGAGTGAGAAACAAACCTTTTTGTGATATGCTGCTGAGATTCGAGGTCATCTTTAGCAAAACATAACTGAGTATCTCCTGTCTGATACAGCATCCTAGTGGAATTTCAAGTAGGCAGCTGGGTATACTTGTCTTGAGTGAAAGAGAGAAGTCCAAGCTGGAGATGTAAATTGGGAAGCCATTGATATATAGATGGCATTTGAAGCCATAAGACTGGGTAAAGCCAAGGGAAGATAGACAAGAAAAGAGGACCAAGAGGAGGAGGCAGAAAAGAGAACTGAGAAGAAGTGAACAGTGAGAAGGAGAAAAACCAGGTGTGTGGGGTCCTGAGAGCTGAGGGAAGAAAAGGTACCAAAGAAGAGGAGGAGAGATTGTGAACGATGCTGCTGACAGTTCAACCAGGACAAGGACTGAGAATTGACCATCAGATTTGGCAACATGGAAGCCTTTGATGATCCTCCCAATGGCAAATTTGATGGAGTAGTAGAGATACAAGTCAGACTGGGTTTGGTTTAAGGGGAAGGAGAGGAAAAGAACCAGAGACAGCAAACATAGAGAACTCCATGAACAATTTTGCTGCACAGGTGAGAAGAGAAATGCAGTTGTAGCTGACACAGTAATTGGGGTCAGGATACCATTTTAAGTGAGGAGAAATTACAGTATTGCTTGTGCATTTTAGGGAAAGATCCAGTAGAGAGAAAAATTCTAATGAAGCAAGAGATAGAGGGGAGAATTGCTGCAGTGATGTCCCTGAAGAGGCAAGAAGGGATGGGATTTAGTGCACACCTGGAGAGATTGGTTTCATACAGGTGATTCTCTACAGTAACAGGTAAGAAGGCAGAGTATATGGACATTGGGTCTTTCACATTCTAAAGTCAGAGAGCCACCAATGATATCGTGGTCCACTTTCATAACTCCTCAGCCACTTCAGTTACTCAAATAATAATCTAGTAGTGTAGGCTCACTCTTGTCATTTTATTCCCTTCAATCTCAAACTTAATTCAAAGTTTCTCTTCTTCACTCCCCGAGCTGCCTCAAGCTTAGAGATGAGAAGGAAGTTCTTTCCTCTTCTAGCTCTTCTAGTTTGGGGGACAAAGAAGGATGATAGCAGGTAGTTTCCCTCTCACAGGTCTGCTGATACATGGGTGTTGGGGAAGAGTCCTGTTCAAGCCAGTTGTATCTGAAGCTGTGGATTCCATATAAGTGTTCATAGAGCTGTGCTCAGCTTTACCATGGTCTCTAGACAATGGAGGATCTCCCTCAAATAAGCTGCAACATCTCCCTGTGGCCCTGTCAGTAGAACCATCCTCAACCCCTTTTTTGGGTCAGGCATTCCTCTGCTTGGCCCAACATTTCCCAGAACATCCTAAGGCCCTTTCCCTTCTGCCAAATTCATGCTCTTCCAGAGCCAGGGAGCCCTGGACTCCCCATCTGCCTCTGCCTTATTTTTCTCTGTAGTCCTTACCACCATTGGACTGTATTTTGTTTATTGTCTGATTCCCCAATTAGATTTTAAAATCCATGAAAGCAAGTTGTTTTTCTGGTTTACTATGAAATGCCCTGTGCCTGTGAGTGCCTGCCGTCTGGTTGATGCTCAATAAATATTTGTTGAAAATGTATGAATGAATGAATGAGTGAATGAAGAATTGCACCCAACTTTTCCCTGAACACATTGTGGTAGATTATTATAGTAATAGTCCCAGTGAAACATGTCTCCTCTATTCTCAACCTTGTATAGGCCCCTCCCACATTGAATCTGAGCACGGCCATGTGACTTGCCTTGACCAATGGGACAGTAGCAAGAATGACCCAAGCATAAGCTTGTGTGTTCAAGCTTCTCTTCTTTCTTGCTGCTTTTGGAATACAGCCACTATATTAAAAAGTCCAGGATAACTTGCTGTGAAAATGTGGCTCAGCTGACAGCTAGTACATCACCAGATACATGGTGAAACCATCTCAGACTACCTAACCCCAGCCAAGCCACTAGCTAACTGCCCCCACAGGGGAGACCCATATCAAATTGGCAACCTACAGAATTATAAGCAAATAAATGACCATAGTTTTAATCCACTCAGTTTTTTTTTTTAAGATTTCATTTATTTGGGGGAGAAAGAGAAACAGAGACAAAGCATGAGCAGGGGGAGAGGCAGAGGGAGAAGCAGGCTCCCCACTGAGCAGAGAGCCTGATGTGGGGCTTGATTCCAGGACCCCGAGAGATCATGACCTGAACCCGAGGCAGACGCTTAACTGACTGAGCCGCCCAGGTGCCCCGCCACTAAGTTTTAGAGTAGTTTCTTATGCAGCAATAGTAACTGTTACAGCATATAACACTTTGATCCCTTCCATTCTGCTGGTACAAGATATTCCACAAAATAATTCCCAAATAATATTTCTCTCTTATTCTCAGCAGTATTCAAAGTCAAGAATCCACAGGATTTGACAAAGTCCATATTCCTCTTTGTGAGTCCCCAACCCCAGAAGTCCCCAACCCCAGAAGTCCATAAGTGGCAGCTAAAGCAAATTGCTTCCCAGAAACCCCACCCATTACCCAAGCCGACCTTGGAAAATAACGAGGGTTGCTTCTGCTTTCACTCTGCCCACCTATGCACAAGAATGAGGGAGGGAGATTTCTCCTGGACTTTCTCAGGAGCCTCTGGCCAGGAAATCCATAAGTCTTTTCCAAGAGGTAGTAAAAGAGGCCCAGGGCAGGGATGCAGGGGACAGAAGCTTCAGCAGCATGAGCCCCTGGCCAGGATGAGCCCCTGGTCAATGCTCCAAGACTGACTCAGCCTTCAACACGTTGCATGGCTTCCAAAGCCCCCACCAAGAGCGCACTGCTGGGTTTTGTTGAGACTTGCCTTGCATTTCTCCCTCAGTTCCCTAGGTCTGTGCTGCTCCCTTCTTCCAAAGAAAGATCTGCTGGCAGTACTCACCAGGGAAATCATACTCTAGCATCCTGACCCCATGGAATTAAAAACCTGGCCTGCCACATTAGCAGAACCTGAGATGCTGCCTCAGACACATGCAATCCTGGCTCCACTAGCTACAGGTGTAATTAAGGTACAGGAGAAAATGTGGCCTCATTTTGCACAGGCCATTAATCCCAGAACCTTAGAAGCCAAGCATCTGGGGCACAACAGGGACTGAATTCCTCTTTTGAGGCTGGCTCACTTCCAAAGCAAGCACCCAAACTTCGGACCTTAATCACATGTCTTGAATGGGAAATGCCTAGAGGTGGTGGATGTCCCTTTGAGGCCCTGCCCAGCCATTTCCCCCATTCAAGAGCTCCCCAACTCTGTGAGATGGCTCTGAACTCACCCAGGGACACCTCAACCTTTCTTCTGGCCCCAAGACCATCCAAGATGAATGTTAGCCCAGATGTCAACAGAGAAGCATTCAAAGTGTTATAATTGGCTAACTACATGGTGGTTTAAGAACCAGAAATTTTCTGCAAAACTTGAAATGTCCAGAGTCTCTTGAGTTTGGGTAACAATATGTCTGCTTGGCACAAGTCAACTGGAGTTAAGTAGTGGCTGGTCCAGGTCAGCACAGTCCCCACTACTCCACATTGTATCATACTCAGCCTATCTCACTCATTGGCATTATCTGTCTGGAGCCTGGAGCCTGGAGATTCGTTTGGACTCTGCAAAAGATATGGAGATATGCTGTCCAAATGGCCTTATAAGGAAAGGCTTGCTGCCCAACTGTAGGGAGTGTGGCCAGTAGACACCCTCTATCTGTCACTTCTTCAACATCTGCCTCAGCTACAGAGAGCTGCCTCACACTCCATCCAGGGCTGCCCATATCCAGTGATTGAATGATGTGGAGGTAAGAAAGTTCAGACAAGTGTAAAAGGCAACTTGTGTCTCTTGGGTGGAGTTGGCCAATACTTAGGCTTCCAATGCAGTTTGACTTCTTCCTCTGCTCAACCCTGATTTCTCCCCCTTCACTTCCCAGGGATTGGTCCCTAATTAGTATTTTGTACCCCAAGCTCCATCTCAGTATCAGCTTCTGGAGAAACCTAACTTGTAACACAGGACTAAACTGAGGCTCAGACAGGGGCAGGCTTTTCCAGCTTCTCCTAAACAGAAAGAGGCAAAGCCAAGGTCTCCTGATTCTGAGAATAGAACCTTGTTGGGAGATTTCCTTTTGCAGATCACTCTAGACTCACCCTCCCCTCTACCCTTGTGATACAAAAGAAAGTATGACCATAGAAAAGAAGATGTCACAGAAAAAAAAAAAAGGTATATTTGATTGACTTCTCTCAAAAGTAGAGCCCAAGACAAGGATTTGGGTGCAAGGGGTTAATTTGGGAAGTGATCTCAGGAAGCAGGAGTGAAGGAACGAACAGGAAGAATGGCACAGTGAAGGGAAAAAAGCCAATAAAATGGTGTGTTATTATAACAGCTTCCATGGACAACCAGGACTAGAGTCCATTAGGATCTCTGAGAAGTATCCAGACTGCCTCCCAAAGCTATGCACCTGAAGGATGGCTCCTGCCTCTAGTAAGTGAGGTTACCCCCAGAAGGTAACACATACTCTGGGCCCTGCTTGCAAATGGCCCAAGCTCATTCCCAGATTGTCAAAGAAGGTCTTAGGGACAAAAAGTGAAAAGCCATGCCCTGCGCAGAGAAGCTGGCAATAGGCCTGTATGAAACATAACACTCAATAATAAAAGAATTTACTAGCTACAGAAGTACTATATATGAGAGAGATTTTAAATCTAGTGGTAGGAAGAAATCAGAAAGAAAGCTACACAAAGGAGGCTAGCTCTGAGCAAAGTTTTGAAGGATGAATAGGAGTTCACTACATCAGTAAGGTTGAAGGCTCAACCTGGAGACAAGTCTGCATAGTGTGCTTGGAGTGCTACAAGCATTTTGGTATTTCTTGTGCATAAAGATCAGGAAGAGAGAAACCAAAGACAGACCTGTGAGGAAGGCAGGAGTTAGATCTACTCTAATACCATTCCAAAAATTTACATTTTTGCCCAAAGGGTTTTCTTAATTTTATTTTTTAAAATATCATATGGTAAAATTGACTTTTTCTTTTGTTGTACAGTTCTATGAATTTTAACACGTGTAGAAATTTATGTTACCACCACTATAATCTAGGATACAAAATAGTTCCATGACTTCAAAAATCTCCCTTCATAGTCAGATCCTCCCTCTACTTCTTACCCCTGGCAATCACATATTTGTTCTCCGTATATTTTTGTCTTTCTGCAAATAAACGGAATCATATCATATGTAAACTCTGAAACTGGCTTCTTTCACTCAACCAAATACATTTAAGACTCATGCAAGTAGTTTTCCCTATATCAATAGTTGATCCTTTGTTATTGCTGGGTAGTATTCCTTCATATAGATGTTCATCCACTTACCTGTTGAGGGTTATTTGGGAAATTTCTAGTTTGGGACAATTATGTATAGAGCCACTATAAACATTTGTGCACAGGGGTTTGTATGAACACAAATTTTTATTTCTCTAGGAAAAATACCTGCAAGTGGGATCACTGTGTCATATCTTAAGTTCATGTTTAACTTTTTGAGAAACTCCTAAAAGTTTCTTTCCAAAATTGTTGTGCCATTTTGCATTCTCACCAATAACATATAAGAATTCCAGTTACTCCACATCCCCATCAGCTCTTGAATGTGTTTTTTATGTCAGCCATTCTAATAGGTGTGTAGTGACTTGCCCAAGAGGTTTTAAGCAAAAGGAAGACATGATCAAATCAGGGAGAAAAAGTAAAACCAAGGAAACCATTTAGGATAGTGGTGAGCAAGAGACACTGGTGGCCTGGACAGGATGATGGCAATAAGGATGAAATGTAGGGGAGAAATACTCTGGAGAAAAATCAACAGGACTTGGGGTTGCAGAAAAGTCTAGGATGACTCATCAAGACCCCAAAGTCTCACACAGAGAGGAAGTTGGAATTCCACTGTGAAGGGCCGGGGTGGGTCAGTGGGGAGTAGAGCAGCCTCCCTTCCCCACTGGGGAGAAGCCCTGTGCAGATGATTGCACCAAAGAGCTTGGTTCCATTTATGCAGGAAAATTTACATCCCGCTCTGTGGGGAAGACGTGTCTATCTGCCAGGCTGTGTTGGCAGAATTATAAACCCACCAACAGCCTACATTCTGGGAGTGACCTCTGCCGCTTGTAAACACAAATGCATATGTCCAGATAGTGAATCAGACGAAGAGTTCCAAATGTGGAGCAGTAGGGAAGCAGAAAACCTCACCAAACATCCAAATGCTGCCTCCTCCTTGGGGGTAAATTAACTTCTTTTGTCTAAATTAATGATGAGTTTGGAGAGTTGTCTTTTTTGGGTTCCAGTTGTTCTTAGAACTCTGGGTAAAGTGATCAGTTTTGAAGCCCCAGATAAAATAATGAATACCAGGAAATGAGAATGCTAATTAGAAGCTGCCACTTTGACATCATATTTGAGGTTTGCATTTAGTATGGTCTTGGGTAGGCTGTGTGCCAAGGCACTGGCTTCTCCAAAAAAAAAAAACCTTTGGAGAAGATACTGTAAGTTTTCCCCCTGAAAAAGGGATTAGAGTATATCCTGAGCATCCCAGTGACAGCTCCCAAGCTCCTGAGGCTGGGGAAGAACCAGCTGCCACTGTGGGGAATCCTGCAGAGTTCTCTGGTAGTTCCCTTCTTCTCATCTCTGTAGCATCCACCTTCCCTGAGGGCCCCAAGTACTGTACCTAACTGCAGGATTTTTAAAGCCTCTTCTTGCTTTTTTTCTAAACCTCACAAAAACTCTAGTATTATTATCCCACTTTTCCACTCAAGGTTCAGAGAGGGTAAATGACTTGTCTAAGGTCATGCATTAGGTCAGTGGTAGACTTGGGATCAAAAATCAGGTCTCTGGATTCCATGTCCAGAACAACCTTCCAGCATTCTTCATCACTACTTTTTATTTGGGAATTGACTTCAAACTCCAAAGCAAATTGGATGCAGGAACCTCTCCATTCATCCTAGTCTGTCCAATCTGTATGCTGGATCAACAGCTCCTCCATCACCCCACTTTCTGCAAACTCCTTCTGACTTCTTTCCATATGGTTACAGCATCCATGTTTGTACAACGGCATGCACACCGCTCAACCCACAGCTGATTGCTTCACCATAGGCACCTCACCCAAGCAAATCAATCAGAGCCCTGCTGTGGGAATTTAGGATTGTGACTGAGAAAGGAAGGACAGGTTCTCTCTGGAGGGCTGTAGCATGTGACCTTGACCATACCTTCTACTACATGGAATGGGAAACAGAATCCCTAGGAGGAGGAAAGATCAAAGCTAAAGTACGGAGCAGACCAAAGGAAAAAGATGGTAGGGGTCGGGCGCCTGGTGGCTCAGTTGGTTAAGCGACTGCCTTCCGCTCAGGTCATGATCCCGGAGTCCCGGGATCGAGTCCCACATCGGGCTCCCTGCTCGGCGGGGAGTCTGCTTCTCCCTCTAACCCTACCCCCTCTTGCACTCTCTCTCTCACTCTCTCTCTCTCTCAAAAAAAAAAAAAAAAAAAGATGGTAGGGGTAAGCTGTTAGGAGCTTTCCAGAAAGGAAATTCCATAAAATCCAGCTGTGGGGTCCCAGAGCTTGCACAACTTTCTCAAACACCACACACTTAGTAAAGCACCAATATACACTTCCTGTGTCCCTTTACCCACAACTTCTACCCTTTTTGCTTCAAAATCTTATATGTACCATGCCCTTGTGCTGACCTTAGCAACTCAGGACCCTGACTCCATTGAGACTGTGTTTTCCTGGGCCACAGACCCAGACAATTATGCCATCTGTAGGACTTGTCCAGACGTATCTATCCCACATCCCATACCCTTGGATCGTTGTAGTCTGGGATGCCCTCTAAAAAGTGGGACTGGGAGAGGTTGATGGTGACTCCTTTAAGAGATCTTTGCACTTCAACACAGGACTTAACCGAGCTCCAGCCCCTCCTGGGTAAGGAGGAGTAACTCTCTGAAAGGGGAGTTCCAGCACTGGCAAAACAGGGCAGTGATGCCCTGAAGCTGGAGGCCTCGTGGATCCAATACATCAGGTTCCATGGATGACTACTTGTTCCATGCTTACAGAGTCAGCCTTGGGTCCTGCACACAGCAAAAAGCCTGAAATGGAGAAAAAGCCTTGAACCTGGGGACAGAAGACCTGAATTCAAGGCCCAAGTCCACTCCCTGCTAGCTTTGCAACTGGACTAGTTACTATACTTTTGTGAATGCTATGTAACTTTAAAAAAAATTAAAGGAGGGAGATGAATAATAATATTGTCTTCCAGGAATATCATCCAGCAAAATTCTTATAATTAAAAAGAGGGAGTGGATATCTACTCTAGACTCTTTGGATGTGCATTCACAAGCATCTTTCATGAGCTCCCACTATGAACCAGCCCATGCTTAGTGCTGAAACCAGCCAGGAGCTGCTGTCTTTTCTGACTTTGAGTTTGAAAAGACAAAGACCAAAGCTTTCCTGACAAGTGCTGCTGGACTCCAGGAATTAGGATCCAAGAACATCCCAGCAAAGGTTAATTGGTTAAATTTATTAGCCACTAGAAAAGGAATTTCCACTTGGCAATTAAGTTTGCAAATATTGTGCAACCTTGTAGAGTGTATTTCTCCAAACTGATGTGTTCGTTTTCATGTAATAATCAATTAGTGGGTGTTTCAGTTGCTTAATTAGCTCTGCATGTAAATTAATCTCTGCATATTGAAATTGCAAACCCAGTCTTGTAATGTTGGCCTGTTTCTGAGATAAATCAGATTACTGCATCCCCAGTAAAGAGTCTTGGTTTTCAGAGTCACCAAAAGCCAGCAGGTTCCTTTTGCTGCCTGAGCGTCAGGGCTTAGGGAGGATTTGGAGTTTAATAGCCAGGCTAATTATATTTACCCATAAAGAGGACTCTGTGTCAGTTCTTATTTCTGCTCTTAGGCAAAGCTGCCTGTTGAATGATCAAAATCTCTGAGCCACTTAGGTCTTATGCTTGGGTCTCAGTATCACTGAGGAATCAAAGGTTTCTATTCCCCAGACAGAGGTGAGAGGTGAATTCCATTCCCTGTTCCATTAAGGAGACTGGGAAGTGAAAGGAAGGATAAATTCATGACCAGTGCTGACTCCTCAGTCCAAGAAAATGCCAACTCCACCAAGAAGACTCCCCTGACTACACTTACCTGCAGTGACCTCTCCTTTCCTCAGATTCCTCTAAGAAGGCTGTTTCCCAGCTCTCACCTGTCACACACTGTGGTGTAGGCTTATGGCATAGACACAAACAGGCCTAAGTCTAAATCCTAACGCTGCTATTTATTAGCTGTGTGACTTTAGACAATCCAAGTACTCTCCTCACGTGTAAAGTGAAAGTAATAATATTCCACCTCCTGATATAGCCCGAGTGAGACTCAAATGAGAACAGTGATCTGTCCTCTGGCAAATAGTAAAGCACTTTGTACACAGTGTGCAAGTGTGGATTATTTCATGTTTCATGTTGTTTTCTTGCATCTTGGAAAAGTAGGGGCTGGATGGTTGCTTTCCTCTTAGGGCTCGAACAATGCCCACTCCAGGCTAGCTTGCAGCACAGCTGAGTGCTCAGCAGGGCAGAGGGAGACAGGACCCCTGCCTTAGCCAGCCTTCCTTGGAATTTGGCTGCCTGGTCCCTGAACTCCTGTTTGGTTTGGTTCCCTATATTTTGATAAATGTGAGAGAAGTAAAATCCTACCTCCAGAGCATTCAGATTCTTGGGGCTGTGTAGATAGGCAAAGGAGGCCTGGGTCACCCATATAATCAGAACCTACCTGCCTCTATCATTACCCTGTAAACATGGACAAAGAAACCAAGAAATGGAAACCTGGCCTTCTCCACACAGCTCAGCCAGGAGACGATCCACTTTAGGAGCAGAACCATCTTACTTGTTACCCCCAGGGTCCAGTCCCCAGAGGCACATCCAGAAGGCCCATGGACTCTGTACTGAGCCTCCCCCATGATGCTGGGGAGCATCCAGGAGTCCTATACAGATCTGTGGTGACCAATGTCCCCAAGCAGGCATGGTCTAACATCCACCAACAGGACTCTGCCCTTGGATTAGGGTTATGGGGGACGGATCCGTCACCATGGGGGGAAGGAGCGCTCCCTGAGGCAACAACCCCTTCTGGCCCAGAACCCTCAGCACAACTCTGAACACATAGTAAATGCTCAGTAAAAACTTACAAGAAGGGGGTAGGAGGAGCACAAATACAGGAGTAAGTGAACCCATGAGTATGTAGGAATAAGGAAATAAGGAAATGAATGAATGGACAGAAATGAAAGAATGAAGAAAGAAGTGGATTTTAATGAAAAAAATGAATGAAGGAGTGATTCCAGTGAAGAATGGAGAGCCCAGCCTTCCTGTCCATGTCCACCCTCTAGAAAACATTCTCCCTTGCCTCCTGGGTTCACCAAGAGCCACACAAGAATGGGATCATTTTTCATCATATCTAGGAATCCCCCTCATCCTTAAGGGCTTGGGACGTTTTTTCAAGTCATTGAGAAATTCATTTTCACAATTCTTTATCTGCTGCCTAAGAACACAGAGTGTTTCTGCAGCCAACAGTTATAGGTGTCTAGAATTTTCATTCAGAACCAAACAACACTCACCTGCCAGCACCATGGTGTGAACAGAACTTCCCCAAGGGACCATAAGTTCCAGAAACACCACCCAGAGCCTCCAGGAATGCTCTGATGACCCAAAGCAATATTTATTTGGGACAGATAACTGACAGCTGAAGATTTCCAAGCGAAACATGGGGGAATAAACACTCTTTCTCCCCAAGTTCCAATTCCTCTCCCCAACCTTGGAAGTGAGGCCTCCCTGGCTCTGTGTTCCCAAAGCCTGGTGCTGTACTATGGTGCTCAGTTGTCTGTACTGACTCCCAGGAGGGAAATGTTAAGGAGCTGCAAACTTAGGTGGGGGTGTTGATGAAGGACCCAGAGCAGCCACCCACATAAGCTACCCAGGTTTTCTGCAGAAACACTGAACAATTAAAACTGGTTTCTTTAATACCTTCTCTGTCCTGTTCAAGGATGGGATGCCCAACCTGGTCTCCTTTCCAGCTGCTAACTAACCCGTTTACCACCTCCTTCCCGCAACACACACAACCCTGCCAAATGCAAACAAGATTCACTGTTCCCCGACCCACAGTTTTCTCTCTCTCTCCTCTCTCCCTTCTCTGTTATAAATCCTATTTTCCTGGCAAGAGTCCACTGACTATTTTCCCTCACTAGGTTGACCGACCATCTCATTTTGCCCAAACCTGAGGGGGTCCCTAGGAGGCTAGACTTTCAGTTTTAAAAATGAGGCAGTCCTGGACAAACTAGGACAAGTTAGTCGCCTTATCACTTGCATGTGTGCAAAATAGCTGTCTCTCACTTCTTCCCTGAAACCACTTGACAGGTGATACCCTTGAAACACATACACTAAGCACACAATAAATACTAGCTATGATGGTCATTTGTGTTGTTATACTCAGGCGTTTATGAACAATGTTACCCCTACCCCAGTGATGTTCCTTCTACCCTCCTGTGCCCACAACTCAACAGTGTGGCACAGAGAATGTTTGTGGTGAGTCCAATGGCATCATTTTAATTTGACAAAATTCACTAGCCCAGGGAAGGAGATTCAACTATAAACTCTGGATATCCTGGCTCTGTCCGCATGAGGCTCATGGCTGAATGGGAGAGAGGAGCACTGAGTAAATGAACACCAGAGTTGATACATACTTGCAGATTGTGGTAAGAGTGAAAAGGAGATACATAGGTGCTATGAGAGAGCTAAATAGGGGAGCCCTAACTTCAACTGGGAATCCAGCCAGGCCTTTCTGAGAAAGTCATGATTAAATTAAGACTAAAAGGGCAGTGGGCAGGTAGTTGGAAGAGGTGAAGGGCCCTTGAGAGTCATAAGCAAGCATCCCTGCAAATTTTGATTGTTCCTTGAGTTCCGATGATTAATGAACCAGAAAGTCTACTTATTTAAAGGGAGAGAGTGGTGGAAATTGTAAAGGTAAAGACATTCACATAACACACATAGTTACTGCATATTCAGCTGCTTTGTGAGAATTGTGATACATGTATTTGCCACAAAATCTAGACCGATATCAGAGCTCTTGGCCTTAGAAAGGACTCTCCACCTTTCTCAAAAGCTCCTGTGGGTAGAGGAAAGAGTATGAGATTCTGGGTCAGAAGCCCTGGAGTCAAGATCTCATTTTGCCTTTTCCTGACATTTATGACCTCTGGGTTTCACTCTACCTGTCTGTAAATGGGTACAATCATGACGCCTTTCCCTACCCTCAGCTGCCCGCAGGGTTTGTGTGAGGAACAAAGGAGTAAAGCCCTGGAAGAAATTGTCATTCTGAGCATCTATCTTTCCCTCCAAACTATAAGCTACTTTAGGACAAGAACCACATGTCCCAAGAATGTGGCAGGAGAACGGTGGATGTCTGAGAAGTGGTTGGTGAAGTCGCGTGGTAGTGAGTGGTAGAATAACCACATGAGATCTAGATTCTGGAAAACTTGTGCTGGACTCCAAGCCCTGCCCCTTTCCAGCTGTGTGACCTTAGACTGGTGACTGAAACTCTCTCTGCCTCAGTCTCCCCAGCAATGTGGCAGGGTTGATACTGTCCACGTTCAAGGTGCAGCTGAGAAAGACAGTGAAAGATAAAGGGGTTAGTTTAGCATCCAGCTACTACTTTGTCACCACAACTCTTTAAAATAAATTCAAGCCCGTTTCTGCCTAAGAACCTCTGCACATTCTGTTCCTTCTGCCTGAAATGTTGTTCTTCCAGCTCCTTGTACGACTGGTGCTCCCTATCCTCCAATTCTTACCTTAAATGCGATGTCCTCAGAGCAGCCTTTCCTGGCCACCCCACTTCAGTAAGGATCCCTCTGTAAACCTCTGTCCAAAAACTCCACTTGATAGTATTGCTATGTAAAACATCACCCCAAAACTTAGTGGCTTAAAACAACAAACACTCAGATTCTTGTAGCTTTTGTGGGTCAGGGATCAGGCCATGCTTGGGGGGCCCTCTGGTTCAGAGTCTCTCTGAGGCTGAGATCAGGTGTGACTGAGGCTGCGGTCATCTCAAGGGCTGACTCGAGGAGGAACCAGGCTCACTTGCGAGGCTACTGATGGGACTTGGGCTTCACTGGCTGTTAACCACAGATATCAGCTCCCTGCCCTGTGAGCTATGGCAGGTGGCTTCTTTGAGCATTCGGTCTCAGAGAGAGAGAGGGAGAGAGATTGGTGACGAGCACGACAGGGTGGTCTTTTTATAATCTCTGAAGTGACATCACTTCACTTTGATGTGAGTCATAGGCCTGGTCTATACTTGAGGGGAGAGCATTACAGGTCCTAATTGCCAGAAGGCAGGGTCACTGGGCTGCCTACTGGAATAACCTTATTAACACTTGACCGATTCATTATTTCCCATTTATTTCAGGCACCTCTTTAGAGTGTGACATCTTCCACAAGACAGTAAGCTCCATGAGGGCAGGAATCATGTGCTCAGTGCCAGACAAATAGTAGGAGTTTAATAAATGGTCAATAAACAAATTAACAAAAGCTGGTGCTGTGCTGTGGGCTGGTGGAGGACAAGACTCAGACCCCCTCGCAGGTGTGTGAGGCAGACAAGTAAACAGACAGGCGCAGCAGGTGATGTCTTCGCTTTTCTGCCTTTTTAAACCTCACAAGGGACCGTGGCTCTTGCCTTGCAAAATGACTGAGAAAATTTCCCAATTTCTACAGAAGGATTTGTTTTGCCTTCTGGGTCCCTGTCATCATTTCTGATATTGTGCCAACTCATCCCTCTGTGTTGGGGGGCCAGCGGGGGAGACACAGACAGACAGTGGAAGGAAAAAAGTTCTACAGGGCACAACAATCCTCTGAAAGGTTTTGATGAGTCGACCGGCCAGGGGCCTGTGAGCTGGCTGTCTGCTGCCTGCCGCCCTGTTTGACGAATCATTTGCCAAAGAGCCTGGCCAGCAGGAGCTTTGACCTTGGAGAGAGAGCGATCTGTCTTCATGGAAACACACTGTCATAAGCACATGTCTCAATTTTGCTTGGGCAGGCACTGGGGTTGTGTGACAAGAGAGCCTTGGACATGGCTAAGGAGGAAAAATGTGTGGTCCATCCAGGGGCATGGAAGCAGCTAAAATTAACCCAGAGTGACCCTGGAGAGTGGGGCTGGAAATCAGCATGTTTCCCTCCAGTGGCAGCAAGTCCCCAGCAAGGCCAGCAAAATCACGCCTTCCTTGGGGAGCTAAAGAACCCCTCACCTCCCATCTCCCATGACCAGGCTCTCCATTTGTCACCAAAGACAAGAGGGGAGGGCATCTTTGGAGGCAGTGCCTTTGGTATCTAGGTCCCTCACAGCAAAAACCAAACACTGGACCCTGCTTCATCCTGAAGGTCAAGGAGGTGATGCCCTAGGGGACAGGATGGGTGATAAATCTGGCATCTCCACAGTCACCTCTCTGAGGACCTGGCTGAGCCGCTTCCTTTCATCTGCACCGACAGGTCTGGGGGAGATTTATCTGCCAGGATCTAGGGCCTGCTGCAGAAGCAGCCAACTCATGAATCTGGAGGAAAGGCATTGACTGAAGCCCGGGGTGTGCTTATTAAAGAAGAGAAAGGACAGGAAGAAGAGCTCAGAGCTCCTGCAGGGCTCCTGTTTTGAGTGACACAGGACGGAGGTATTATGGGATGGCTGGGCCGGGCTATTTTGGGATGAATTGGACAAATAGACAATGTTCATGGGGAGAAAATAAAAGCCAGAGGTGCTCTGAAAAGCTGATCATGGGCAACTGATAAAGAGGCATTTGCCAGGGAGGGAAAAGCAGGTGAGGGGCTTCTGAAGGACTGGCCTTAAGGTAAACCATATGGCTTTGCTATCAGAATGATGTGTTGACCTCTCGTGACCTGCGCGGGCACTGGTAGAGGACGCAGGGGTCCAGGCCTGGTGAAGAGGGAAGGTTTCTGTCTTTCTGAGGTGGGGTCAGGGTCAGTCTGCCTGGAGACAGAAAGCTGGACAAGATAACCTCAGAAGAGATTCTTCCAGGAAAGCTGTGCTTTAGCTCCCAATTTTGTGTGGTGTTTGTCTTTCCTTGTTTTCTGTGTGTGTGTTTGATTCTTTGCCAGGGCCATTTTGGGGCACAAAATGTCAGGGAGCCAAAGATCCAGTCCTGAGTTTTTAAAAGGATGATGTTCTGTGTATTTATTGTTGTTTTACCTTCACATTCTACAAGGTAGGGCAGACACTGCAACCCACATGCCTGGCTTAGACCTGACTCTAACCAGAGTTCATGATAGAGCTCAAACCAGTTCCACAAAGGTGTCCCTAGACTTAGGGGGCCAAGGGAGCTGAGAAAGAGGGAATCACAAGACTAAGCCATCAGGATTTGTTAAGAAGACACAAAGGAATTGAGGAAATCCCCAAAGTCCATGTGAATGGCATAGCAACTAACCAAGTATCACCCAATGCCAACAGAACCAAAGCCCCATGAGACTGACCCCTAGCAGCTTTTCTGAGTATATATGTCTGCTCCACACCACATCTTTTCTCAGTTTGATTTTACCCCCTGTGATAGTTAATTTTATGTGCACTGGATACCCAGATACTTGAGTAAACATTATTCCAGGTGAGTTTGTGAGAATATTTCCAGATGATTTTAGCAACTGAATCAGGAGATTGCATAAAGCAGATTGCCCTCCCCAGTGTGGGTGGGTCTTGCCCAATCTGTTGAGCGTCTAAATAGAAGAAAAATAGAAGGAAGAATTTGCCGTGCCTGGCCACTTGAGCATCAGTCTTCCTCTGCACTTGCTCCAGTACTAACATCATTGGCTCCCCTGGTTCTCAGGCTTCAGGCTTGAACTAATATTGTACCACTGGCTTTCCTGGGCCTCCAGCTTGCAGACAGCAGATCATGGGACTTTTCAGCTTCCATAACCATGTGAGCTAATTCCTTATATTTTTAGCCTATTGGTTCTGTTTCTCTGGATAACTCTGACTAGCACACTCCCCACCCCAGGATGACATTGATCTGGTCACTTCTAGATCTGGAAAATATTTTTATTCTTTGGGTCGTGGTATTCTTATCTCCTATAAAGGTTTAAGATTAGAGTAATTTAAGATCTATGAACAATGGTTAACCAGCTATTAATATTTCAAAAGGAAATAACACTTTGAAGACAGCCACCTCAAAAGACAGTATCATATGAATCCCACTTGTAATTATAGAAAACCCCACCAATTCTTCTTCTGCCTTCCTTTTGGCTTTGGGGAATGATGTATGCTAGTTAACCAGTTTATAAAGTTGCATACATTGCCAACGTTCGAAGAATTGGAAAAAAGTAAAATATACTGACACTAAATTTTGTCATCAGACAATTATAATTCCATGGGCACAGGAGAGCCAGATAATCTGATATTTCAGAAAAAGCCATCCCTCTAGATTTTTGTGCGATATTCCCAACTTTAAAATGCCGTCAACTAAAGTTGATAGGTTCAATCCTGGAAGAGGTGATTTCTCCATGAAGAAATAAAACATGACTGAGTGCCAGGTTCTGCCCATTAGCAAAAGTCTGCTCTACCTGATTTGGGGTCCTAGAATCTTTGGGTGACTGATGGTCGTTATAATTTTCCTGTTGTTTGGATTTTGGATTTAAAAAAATTAGCATTAAATGCTAATGGAGAGATAGTAGAAGGGGAAAGAAGGGAAGGAATAAAAAGCAACATAATCCTAGCTGAGTCCCTTCTCCTCCTATAAAGGTATATACATGAGTCTTAGATGAGTTCTGGGATGCCATAAAAGGGCACAGTTCAAAGTGTGAAGGTTCAGTGGCAGGTAGCTTGAGATAAAGGAGCAGGGAAAACAGTGAAGATTTTTCAGACTAGACCAGGGCTGCTCAGCCTCCTGACAGCCCCCAGAGACCCTCTTTGAAATGACAGTTGCTTGTTCTGCAAAGGTTCGTCTTCCACCAGCTGACCATGAGCACTTGCTGACCAGTTGAAAGAAGGGTCTCAGGTCACTCTAATCTATGTACTACACACCGATCAATAACACAGAGTTGTGCCCCGCCCCCCCAAGCACAAATGTGTAACTCAATCAGCGATGTGAAGGTGGAGGCAGGATTTGCCCCCGAAAGCCTGCTGTGAACAGCAGAAAATGTGGGTGATTTCATTATCTGAGATTGCTTTGTCATATTTCTGCTGAACCGAAGGATAACTGAAATGAACATTAATAATTCAGCACAACAGCCAGAGCTGAAGAACCTCTGGGCCCTGCCCATCCCAGCCTTAGTCTCCTCCTGGGTTTGGTTCTAGAAACAGCCTGGACCCCCACAGCCAGGAGTAGCCCCAAAGGCAGGGTCTGTGCCATTACCCAAGGGTAGTCAAATCTGAGGGGTTGTGTGACCCCCACAGGAGATGAAATCCTTATGGAGCAGAAACAGGTGGATCCCCAGACCCAACCTACGGTCAGGACCCCTAGGCAATGTCTGGGAGCTCAAGGAATGGGGGGTCTCTCCCAAGCCAGAGTTTGCTTCTTTCTTTTAATGCTGTTTCCTTCAGAGGTAGTCTTGGGTTTTCTTTTGACCCAAGGGACAGGTTGGGGGAAGTCTGGAGCAAAACTTTCTTTCCTATCTGACCTCTTCCTTCATTTTAGATTTCTCCTCCACCATCCCTTACTTTCTCCTTTTTCTTCTCTTTCTCCCTATCTCTCTCTCTGCCCCTTTTCTTCTGTTTTCCTCCATTTATTGTCCCTCTTGTTTTAATAGAATTCTATCATGCCAAAGCCAAAATGCCTTAGGGGCTTCCAGCACCAGGGGTAGCATACTCAGATGCCCTCGGGGGACAAGCAGTTTACATAAACATGTAAAGCAGTCCGGGCATCAAGTACTACCATGGACAGGTGAGCAGATTGTGTCCCCTACCTAAATGCACGCAAGTTTTATATTTTCAAAATCCAGTGCTGGCCAAACAGAACACATTGAGGACCTGAAGGGGCCCATGAGTCCCCAGTTTGTGATCCAGTCTAGGCTGGCTCTCTTCTTTCAGAGAATGACATCAACAATCAGAGGAAGAGAAGTAGTTGGCCCGGGTCACACAGGTTGTGGGGTCTCCCAACTTCCAGGCTATGGCCCTTTCTACACCCTTCTATGCACTTAGTCATTCACTGATTTATTTCCACATTCAGCCCGACTCATTTTTGCCCCAGGCACCGAGGACACAGATGAACCAGTATACCATGCCCCGCCCCCCCCAAGGACCACTGGTTTGACTGTGGGAGATCAGATGGTGGTGTTCAGTGTGACCAGGGCTGAGCAGGGTCACAGGCCATCTGCCCACATCCCAGAGGCACCAAAGAGACTCCTTCTCAGGCTTTCTGAGATATCCTTCCTTCTGACCTTGGACTGTCACCTGGAAACCCCAGGTTCTTATATACTGGGTAACTAGCTGAAGCAGATGTCACCATCAAAATATCCACCTGTTAACTCACCTTGAGCAGACTGAGAATGGCCTTGGCATCTGGTTAGCCAGACTGCCCCCACTTCCTCTCCATCCAGGAGCAGAATCGGATGAATCCCTCTGGCTTACCTACTACCCTCTGGAATAGGGGCTCAGACACCCACAAGCTCACTGTTGGAATGAAAATCATGGTGTGCCCTCAACAAAGCAGAAACAAACCTGAGTCCAGGCTAGAAGGCCTATAGACCAGGTCTTTATTTCTCAGGAGTCTCTAAGCTTCCAGGCATGTGTTTGTCCTGCATGGGCCACAGGCACTTAGAAAACACACTACCTCACTCACTCACTCACTCACTCACCCACTCACTCATTCACTTGACAAGCATTGGCCAAGAATCTCTTGTGTTCTGGCCCTAGAAATGTGTGAGATACAGACTCTGCCTCAAGCAGCCACCATCCTCGTAGGGACATGGCAGCCATCACCATTCTTTCCGGGGACCAGGATAAGACCATGGTCCGTAAAGCCTGGAGTCTTCTGTGCTTCCTGTCTCCCTGCTTTGGGCTTCCCTTGACCTCTGGCCATCTTTTCCAATTTTGACAACTCCATTTCAGAGTCTCAAAGAGCCTCTTGGTCCTCTACAAATTCTCATCCCGTAGCTCTCACCAGAAACCCTGGAGGAATATCAGGCTGCTAGTCCTAATTCACAGATGAGGGAACTGAAGTCCAGAAAAGAGAAATGATCCACTCAAGTCACAGGGGTAAGTGGCACCACTGGGATGAGGTCCTAGTTTCTCCCAATATCTGTGGAGAATGAAAGGTAGATATTCTGGAAGATGGCACAACCAGGGACACAGTTACATCCTCATCTCTGTGAAAAAGCTATGACTTTGAGACAAAGGTTGCCTCTGGTGGTGGGGCCTGTATTCTATCGTCAGAGCCTCAGGGATGGGCAAGCATTTCAGGGGGAAATCTGTTAAAGCCATAATAATCCCCAACATCTATTGAGTCTTTCCTCATTACTTAGTATTTACTAAGTACTCCGTCCTGAGTTCTAAGAGATTTACATTTAATTTTTACAATGACCACATGCAAAGGTATGATTTTTACCCTATTTTGTAATTCAGAAACTGAAATACTAAGGAGTTGTCTAACTCAGCTCACAGAGGGAGATGCATGACTGAAGCAGGGAATGTGGCGCCAAAGACCATGCTCCTAACTGCTCTGGCACATGGTTTGGCCCGAGCACACTTCCCACTTTGAAGAAAGAGGAGTATTGGTCGATAAGGAAAAGGGATTGGTAATTGCCAAACAAATAAGTGGGGAGCCTTCAAGTCCCTGTCAGCATGAAAACCCAAGAAGGCAGATCATGTCTTCCTCTGCCGAACATCACAGCTGGACCTGGGTCCGGTCAGAGAGGCCTTCGTCAGAAGAGAAAAACAAAGAAAAAGAGGTTCCATGTACCTCAGTGAAGTGGTGCTCTTTCAGCAAACTTCAAAAACAAGTTCCAGAAACCCCCATAAGCTCTTCCTGTCAATATTCCATGGGCTGCCCAACCTGTCAACTTCATGCCTCACCATCAGAGATGTACCGAGGTTAAGGTGCCTATCGACATGTACTCTCCCTCAGGACAGGTAGCCCACTCAACCCTTTTCAGTTGTACAAGTTCCCTACTGCTGTATAATAAATTACCACAAATTTAGTGGCTTTAAAAAAAAGCACACATTTCCTATCTCTCCTGTTCTATGGGTCAGGAATCTGGGCACAGCTTAGCTGGGTCCTCTGTTCAGTATTTCACAAGGCTTCAATCAAGGTGTTAGCCAGGAGTGGGGTCTCATCTGAAAAGCTCATCTGGGGAAGGATCCACTTCCAAACTCAACTGGTTATTATCAGGCTTAGGTTCTTTGTGGGTTATTGGACTGGGGCTTCTCTTTGCTGCTGAGTATTATCCAGAACCTTTCTCAGTTCCTTGTCATATGGGCTTCTCCAACGTGACTTTCTGTTTCACCAAAATATATAAGCTGAGAAAGCAATAGAGTCTGCTAGTAAGACAGAAGCTACAGTAATCTTTTCTAATCTAATCATGGAAGTGGCATCCCCTCAACTTTGCTCCTATTGGTTAGAAGCAAGTTACTCCAGGGAGCAGGATTACACAGGTTGTGAATACTGGCAGACAAGGATCACTGAAGCCATCTTAAGAGCTACTTACTACATAAGTCATTACTACATCAGTATGAATTCCTTTATTAGCTCTTTACAGGAAAATGGTTAGATGATAGCAAGGGGATTTTTGGGGGAAGGAGGAAGGAGGAACAATTTTGGGGTCTGGGCTCTGCCCTGGAGGCTAGGCCTGGTGAGCAAGCTGTGAGCAAGCCAGTAAACCAAATGTGGGCTTCCCAGAGACTTTCTTCCATATTTGTAGATAGGTAGGGGCAGAAAGAACTGGGCCAGTTTATGTGGTTTTTCTCCATTTGTCTCCATACCGTGGCTTTGGCACTAAGTCAGGAACTGACTATCCCATGGTGGTAAGACTGGCACTAAGCCTTCATTGTCCCGTTGTTCCAGTCACCAGAGCATCCACCCTCTCCCTCTGTGGCCTAAAGGACACCCCAACTCTGTCTTGTGCCACAAATTTTGAGTTATTTTGTGGGTCTGCCACTGAAATCCCAGGCCCAACACTGTAGGGATTAGCCTTGTTGCTTGCATTTTCAACATCATGGCTCCCTGTATTTCCAAAGCCATGACATTCTCCCTGGAGAGGTTATATAAAGAGACACTTAATTTATTAAAAGACCTCTGATGGAAACACATCATTATCTAAGATTGGTTTAACAAAGGCTTAATGAAGACAACAATGAGAAGATATTAACTCATTTGGCTCATGTTTTAGAACCTGACAGATCTGAGAGGTAGGGTTTTTTTCAACAACAGTGATGGATCAAATCTGTTTGCATTGGAAATTGGCTAATGTGCTGATGCCCCAGAAATCTTGTGCTGAAGCTGAGAAGACATTGAACCTGTCTTAATGCATGAACCACTTCCCCACTCACAAAGCTCACCACCACCCAAGCCAGACCCTTTCAGAGGCTGAGACATGTTGCACACGAAGCAAGGAGTCTATTTCATTCCCCTTACATAGCAACTTACCATTCTCATCCATTTATTTTAAGCAAATTATTCAGCCAAGTTGACAAGCATGAAAAAAACATGACCTACCCTGGGCTTTTCAAAAGAGATTTTCTCCTAAATATGATTCATTGTGCTCTGATCTCTCACTGTATTTTTATCAAATGTTCCATGCCAGCTCTTAAAAGGACGCTGTCAACTCTGCTGGTTATGGCTGATTTCTTTGACTCTATTGTCAGATGAATCCCTTATCAACTTGCAATAGAAAATTCCACCTTCCAGAAGCTTTGGGGGTGCCCAAAGGAGCCTCTGGGAGTCTGGAGACAGACCATAAAAACATTCAGTCACAAACATGTATTAAGTAACCATGATATGCCAGGCTCCGTTCTAAGTGCAGTGATACCAACTATTAAAAGGGCATTTATTGTCCCCAACCTCCTGGGGGGGGGGGTTCCCTCTAGAAAAGGAGACAGACTGTAAATAAATAAAAAATTAAATGAGTAAAATAATGTTGGCCATTGATGAGCGCTATGAAGAAAATAAAACAGTGATATAACACAGAGTGACTAGGTAAGAGGGGATTAGGAATGCAGAGTCTTCCTGGGGAAGCATTATTTGGGTGGAATTCTGAGTCAAGAGGGTGAGCAAACAGGGCTCTAGGGAAATAGCATTTCAGTAGGGAGAACAGTGGCTCTCCGTCTCCTCTGTTGTGGATGCCACCAATCAAGCTGGTCAAGTTTCTGCCATTATAGATTGTGTGACAGGAAAACTAGCTCTTCCCATGGCCAGAGAAGAGAGGAAAGATCTACAAGAGAAGATCCTGGGGTGTGGGCTCTGTTGTCTCTGCAGTAAGCATCAAGGGTACTAACAACAGGGAACACTCTGCCTTGTTTACTATTACATTCCTGGAACTTGGTATATGGCACAAAGTAGCTACAAAGAATAGTTGGTTGAATAAGAAAATGAATGGTAAATGGGAGGAAAGGGGCTTAGAAGAAAACAACTAGCTAACCAAAAGGTCATAATTAATGATCCTTAGTATTCAGGGCAGAGGGACATCTTGTTATACCTCGCTTCTTGATAATAATTATTAACTATCATTCATTAAGCACTTATTATACTCAATGCATTCACTGAGCACTATGATAAGCAATTTATGTTTCAGCTCTTTTAATCCTCCCCAGACTCTTTGAGAAAGGTATTATTTCCTTGTTACACACGAAGACATTGGATCACACTGATCCACCACAAATCCACTTCACTTGTAAGTAGATGTGGGAAATGATAGAGGATGAAACCTGGGAAATCTCATGACAATCCTGTATCCCACCTCTACATGACTCCATCATACCAGTAGAGAACACTTAGGAGAATTTGCTTCCAATGGCTTCTGATATTTATAGCCCTGGGTGATGATTCTGTGACTTTTTCAGATTCTTCACCCTTCCTTTATTTATCCATCCATTCAAATATGTTTTTTTGAGTACCTACTATGGGCCAGGCACTGTACTGGAGATATATATCAGTAAACAAAGCAGATAAAAGATTCTAGAACTGGGCAAGATGGCAGAGGAGTAGGAGACCTGGATTTCATCTCCTCTCAGGAATTCAGCTGGATAGGGATCAAACCATTCTGAACACCTACAAACTCAACAGGAGATCGAAGAAAAGAAGAGCAACAACTCTCTCATCAGAAAAGCGACCACTTTCTGGAAGGTAGGACGTGCGGAGAAGTGAATCCGAGGCGATATTCGGGAGGATAGATGGCAGGGGAGGGGCCTCCATCGGCCGCTTCTGGCAAGTGATAGAACCACGGAGCACAAAATCGGAACTTTTAAAAGTCTGCTCCGCCGAGGGACGTCACTCTGGTGGCTAAGCGGCGGGTGGAACCCTCTGGGACAGTGTGGTCTCAGGACCCTCGGGGTCACAGAAAGACCGGGGGTGCCTGAGGGCGGCAGAGCTCCCAGGTATCGGAGCAGGGAAGCCGGCTGCAGAGACGGAGCCGAGGCGCGGGCTCTCAGCTCGGGGTGGCCATAAACCGTGATCTGCAGCACAATCAGGCCACTGCTCCTCCAGCAGGGACCCAACAAGCGGCAGATCCGGGGAGACTCACCTTCCTCCCCCGGGAGGAGCCGCGCGGGAGTGCACCACAGGGATCGGCTGGGTTTGGAGACTGCACGCGGGGTCGGGTGCCAGAGACAGAGGCACGCGGTCACAGGCCGGGTGAGCACGGAGTGCAGCCAGAGACCGCGGAGACGGGAGTGACTGACGGCTTTTCTCTGGGGGCTCACTGAGGAGCGGGGCCCTGAGTTCTCGGCTCCTCCAGGGCGGAGATTGGGAGGCCGCCATTTTCACTCTCCGCCTCCAAAGCTGTACGGAAAGCTCGCAGGGAACAAAAGCCCCGGAGACCAAACCCGAGCAGATTACTTAGCCGGGAGGGGGCAAGGGCGGGGCAATTCCGCCTCCAGCAAAGACATTTGGAAACCACGGCAACAGGCCCCTCCCCAGAAGATCAGCGAGAACAGCCAGCCAAGACCAAGTTTACCGATCAATGAGAATGGCAGAACTCCAGCACTAGGGGAATACTGCACATAGAATTCACGGCTTTTTTACCATGATTCCTTAGTCTTTTAAAGTTAATTTTTTTTTAACTGTCTTTTTGTCTTTTTATTTCTTTTTGAATTTTTCTTTTTGAATTTTTCTTTTTCCCTTTTTCAAACAACATCTTATCAATCCCTTTTTTTAAAAAAAACATTTTTATTTTTCATTTTTAGAGTCATATTCTATCCCTTCATAGTAGTTACCCGTATTTTTGGCTTATATATATAAGTTGTTCTCTCTTTAAAATTTTGAGATAGTTTCTTCTAACAGATTAAAATATATACCCTAAATCTCTAGTATATGGTGTTTTCTATTCCCCTGCCTGATCACATCCTCTCCCTTTTTTTCTCTTTTTCTTTTTTCTTTTTTTAAATCCTCTTCTTTCTTTTTTCAAATAACTTCTTATCAATTCCTTTTATAAAATTTTTTATAATTTCCATTTTTACATTTTCCATCCCTTCATCATATCAACCCTTATTATTGTACATATATAAGTTTTTCTTTCTTTAAAATTTTGGGAGACACTTTCTTCTAAAAGACCAAAATACACCCCAAATCTAGTGTGTGGCACTGATCTATATACCATATAGATCATATTTGATCACATTCTGGTTTTTCTTTTGTTGTTGTTGTTTTGTTTTGTTTGTTTTTGTTTTTATCTTCATCTTTTTCTTTTTTTTCTTTTTCTTTTTTCTCTCTTTCCCCTTCTTATCCCACTGCTTCAGGTCTTTTCTGATTTCTTTAGAGTATATTTTCTGGGGACATGGTTACTCTGCTAGCATTTTGTTCTCTCATTAATCTATTCTCCTCTGCACAAAATGACAAGACGGAAAAAATCACCTCAACAAAAAGAACAAGAGGCAGTACCGACTGCCAGGGACCTACTCAATACGGACATTAGTACGATGTCAGATCTAGAGTTCAGAATCATCACTTTAAAGATACTAGCTGGGCTTGAAAAAAATATGGAAGTTATTAGAGAAACTCTTTCTGGAGAAGTAAAAGAGCTAAAATCCAACCAAGTAGAAATCAAAAAGGCTATTAATGAGGTGCAATCAAAAATGGGGGCGCTAACTAATAGAATAAATGAGGCAGAAGAGAGAATCAGTAATATAGAAGATGAAATGATGGAAAATAAAGAAGCTGAGAAAAAGAGAGATAAACAACTACTGGATCACGAGGGCAGAATTCGAGAGATAAGCGATACCATAAGATGAAACAACATTAGAATAATTGGGATCCCAGAAGAAGAAGAAAGAGAGAGAGGACCAGAAGGTATAATGGAGCAAATTATAGCAGAGAACTTCCCTAATTTGGGGAAGGAAACAGGCATGAAAATCCAGGAAGCACAGAGAACCCCTCTCAAAATCAATAAAAATAGGTCAACTCCCCGACATCTAATAGTAAAACTTACGAGTCTCATAGACAAAGAGAAAATCCTGAAAGCAGCTCGGGAGAAGAGATATGTAACCTACAATGGTAGAAACATTAGATTGGCAACAGACCTATCCACAGAGACCTGGCAGGCCAGAAAGGACTGGCAGGATATATTCAGAGCACTAAATGAGAAAAATATGCAGCCAAGAATACTCTATCCAGCTAGGCTGTAATTGAAAATTGAAGGAGAGATAAAAAGCTTCCAGGACAAACAAAAACTAAAGGAATTTGCAAACACAAAACCAGCCCTACAGGAAATCTTGAAAGGGGTCCTCTAAGCAAAGAGAGACCCTAAAAGCAACATAGACCAGAAAGGAACACAGACAATATACGGTAACAGTCATCTTACAGGCAATACAATGGCACTAAATTCCTATCTTTCAATAGTTACCTTGAATGTAAATGGGCTAAATGCCCCAATCAAAAGACACAGGCTAACAGACTGGATTAAAAAACAAGACCCATCGATATGCTGTCTGCAAGAGACTCATTTTAGACCCAAAGACACCCCCAGATTGAAAGTGAGGGGGTGGAAAACCATTTACCATGCTAATGGACACCAAAAGAAAGCTGGGGTGGCAATCCTTATATCAGACAAATTAGATTTTAAACCAAAGACTGTAATAAGAGATGAGGAAGGACACTATATCATACTTAAAGGATCTATCCAACAAGAAGATCTAACAATTGTAAATATCTATGCCCCTAACATGGGAGCAGCCAATTATATAAGGCAATTAATAACAAAAGCAAAGAAACACATTGACAACAATACAATAATAGTGCGGGACTTTAACATCCCCCTCACTGAAATGGACAGATCATCTAAGCAAAAGATCAACAAGGAAATAAAGACTTTAAATGACACACTGGACCAAATGGACTTCACAGACATATTCAGAACATTCCACCCCAAAGCAACGGAATACACATTCTTCTCTAGTGCCCATGGAACATTCTCCAGAATAGATCACATCCTAGGTCATAAATCAGGTCTCAACCGGTACCAAAAGATTGGGATCATTCCCTGCCTATTTTCAGATCACAATGCTTTGAAACTAGAACTGAATCACAAGAGGAAAGTCGGAAAGAACTCAAATACATGGAGGCTAAAGAGCATCCTACTGAAGAATGAATGAGTCAACCAGGAAATTAAAGAAGAATTTAAAAAATACATGGAAACCAATGAAAATGAAAACACAACTGTTCAAAATCTTTGGGATGCAGCAAAGGCAGTCCTAACAGGAAAGTATATAGCAATGCAAGCCTTTCTCAAGAAACAAGAAAGGTCTCAAGTACACAACCTAACCCTACACCTAAAGGAGCTGGAGAAAGAACAGCAAATAAAGCCTAAACCCAGCAGGAGAAGAGAAATAATAAAGATCAGAGCAGAAATCAATGAAATAGAAACTAAAAGAATAGTAGAACAGATCAACGAAACTAGGAGCTGGTTCTTTGAAAGAATTAACAAGATTGATAAACCCCTGGCCAGACTTATCAAAAAGAGAAGAGAAATGACCCAAATCAACAAAATCATGAATGAAAGAGGAGAGATCACAACCAACACCAAAGAAATACAAACAATTATAAGAACATATTATGAGCAACTCTATGCCAGCAAATTAGATAACCTGGAAGAGATGGATGCATTCCTAGAGATGTATCAACTACCAAAACTGAACCAGGATGAAATAGAAAACCTGAACAGACCTATAACCACTAAGGAAATTGAAGCAGTCATCAAAAATCTCCCAACAAACAAAAGCCCAGGGCCAGATGGCTTCCCAGGGGAATTCTACCAAACCTTTCAAGAAGAATTAATACCTATTCTTCTGAAACTGTTCCAAAAAATAGAAACGGAAGGAAAACTTCCAAACTCATTTTATGAGGCCAGCATCACCTTGATCCCAAAACCAGACAAAGACCCCATCAAAAAGGAGAATTACAGACCAATATCCCTGATGAACCTGGATGCAAAAATTCTCACCAAAATACTAGCCAATAGGATCCAACAGTACATTAAAAGGATTATTCACCATGACCAAGTGGGATTTATTCCTGGGCTGCAAGGTTGGTTCAACATCCGCAAATCAATCAATGTGATAGAATACATTAACAAAAGAAAGAACAAGAATCATATGATCCTCTCAATAGATGCAGAAAAAGCTTTTGACAAAGTACAGCATCCTTTCTTGATCAAAACTCTTCAGAGTATAGGGATCGAGGGTACATACCTCAATATCATAAAAGCCATCTATGAAAAACCTACAGCAAATATTATTCTCAATGGGGAAAAACTGAGAGCTTTCCCCCTAAGGTCAGGAACGCGGCAGGGATGTCCACTATCACCACTGCTATTCAACATAGTATTGCAAGTCCTAGCCACAGCAATCAGACAACAAAAAGAAATCAAAGGCATCCAAATTGGCAAAGAAGAAGTCAAACTCTCACTCTTTGCAGATGATATGATACTTTATGTGGAAAACCCAAAAGACTCCACCCCAAAACTGCTAGAACTCATACAGGAATTCAGTAAAGTGGCAGGATATAAAATCAATGCACAGAAGTCAGTGGCATTCCTATACACCAACAACAAGACAGAAGAAAGAGAAATTAAGGAGTCGATCCCATTTTCAATTGCACCCAAAACCATAAGATACCTAGGAATAAATTTAACCAAAGAGACAAAGGATCTGTACTCAGAAAACTATAAAATACTCATGAAAGAAATTGAGGAAGACACAAAGAAATGGAAAAACGTTCCATGCTCATGGATTGGAAGAACAAATATTGTGAAGATGTCAATGCTACCTAGAGCAATCTACACATTCAATGCAATCCCCATCAAAATACCATCCACTTTTTTCAAAGAAATGGAACAAATAATCCTAAAATTTGTATGGAACCAGAAAAGACCCTGCATAGCCAGAGGAATATTGAAAAAGAAAAGCAAAGCCGGTGGCATCACAATTCCGGACTTCAAGCTCTATTACAAAGCTGTCATCATCAAGACAGTATGGTACTGGCACAAAAACAGACACATAGATCAATGGAACATAATAGAGAGCCCAGAAGTGGACCCTCAACTCTATGGTCAACTAATCTTCGACAAAGCAGGAAAGAATGTCCAATGGATAAAAGACAGTCTCTTCAACAAATGGTATTGGGAAAATTGGATAGCCACATGCAGAAGAATGAAACTGGACCATTTCCTTACACCACACACAAAAATAGACTCCAAATGGTTGAAAGACCTCAATGTGAGACAGGAGTCCATCAAAATCCTAAAGGAGAACACAGGCAGCAACCTCTTTGACCTCAGCCGAAGCAACTTCTTCCTAGAAACATCGCCAAAGGCAAGGGAAGCAAGGGCAAAAATGAACTATTGGGACTTCATCAAGATGAAAAGCTTTTGCAAAGCAAACAGTTAACAAAACCAAAAGACAACCGACAGAATGGGAGAAGATATTTGCAAATGACATATCAGATAAAGGGCTAGTATCCAAAATCTATAAAGAACTCATCAAACTCAACACCCAAAGAACAAAGAATCCAATCAAGAAATGGGCAGAAGACATGAACAGACATTTTTCCAAAGAAGACATCCAAATGGCCAACAGACACATGAAAAAGTGCTCAATATCACTCGGCATCAGGGAAATCCAAATCAAAACCTCAATGAGATACCATCTCACACCAGTCAGAATGGCTAAAATTAACAAGTCCGGAAACGGCAGATGTTGGCGGGGATGCGGAGAAAGGGGAACCCTCCTACACTGTTGGTGGGAATGCAAACTGGTGCAGCCACTCTGGAAAACTGTATGGAGGTTCCTCAAAAAGTTGAAAATAGAGCTACCATATGATCCAGCAATTGCACTACTGGGTATTTACCCCAAAGATACAAAAGTAGGGATCCGAAGGGGTACGTGCACCCCGATGTTTATAGCAGCAATGTCCACAATAGCCAAACTGTGGAAAGAGCCAAGATGTCCATCGACAGATGAATGGATAAAGAAGAGGTGGTATATATATACGATGGAATATTATGCAGCCATCAAAAGGAATGAGATCTTGCCATTTGCAACGACGTGGATGGAACTGGAGGGTATTATGTTGAGTGAAATAAGTCAAAAAAAGAAAGACATGTATCATATGATCTCACTGATATGAGGAATTCTTAATCGCAGGAAACAAACTGAGTGTTGTTGGAGTGGGGGGTGGGGTGGGAGGGATGGTGGGACTGGGTGATAGACACTGGGGAGGGTATGTGCTCTGGTAAGCGCTGTGAATTGTGCAAGACTGTTGAATCTCAGATCTGTACCTCTGAAACAAATAATGCAATATATGTTAAGAAAAAAAAAAAGAAGAAGAAGAAGAAGGTAGCGGGAGGGGAAGAATGAAGCAGGGGAAATCGAAGGGGTAGACGAACCATGAGAGACGATGGACTCTGAAAAACAAACAGGGTTTTAGAGGGGAGGGGGGTGGGAGGATGGGTTAGCCTGGCGGTGGGTATTGAGGAGGGCACATTCTGCATGGAGCACTGGGTGTTGTGCACAAACAATGAATCATGGAACACTTCATCTAAAACTAATGTTGTAATGTATGGGGATTAACATAAGAATAAAAAAAAAAAAAGATTCTAGAACTGTTGGTCTCCCACCAAGAGGCCGTCCTTGGCATGTGGGACAAGAAGAATATAGCAGAGAGACTAGCAAAACAATAATTCGTGTCTGTTTTCTGCTCACTTCCCACTTCCACAGTCTAGCCATTTCTAGAACATATGGCAATCTGCCAACTAGTAGAACATGGCAGGGAGACAAGTGGGTAAGAAGAAATAGCAGTGAGGAGCACTGAAGACAAATATAATACAAAAAGCAACGGCTTAGCCAGCACCAGGGCTGGCCCCCCTTTGTCCATTGGAAGTAGGATGCTAGAGCAGTCAATCTCTGTGGCCAAACTTCATGGCTAGACTCTACACCTGGTTTTCAGAACAATTCAGATTCAAAGCACCCCCACCCCCTTTGCAACAATGCCAACCCAAAGCATCCTTTTGTTCCATCCTTCCAGTACTTTCCATTACTTTTGGTCCCAGCCCACTTCCTGAGCCACCCATCAGCCTTTCCTCTCCCAACTTGTGTCATCTCCATGTTGCCATTAGATGCCAATCTTTTGGATCGTAATAGCAGGAAAAGGAGGGCTTCTTGCCTATAGGGCAGAGGAAGAAAAGTGTTACCTATCTGACAAAGATCAGCTCTTGGAAATAGAGGCGGAGGACACGGCGCTGTAACAAAGTGGCCAGTAGCTTTCACTTTAGGCATTTCTCCAATTCCTGGGTAAGCTCTTCTTCTTGGAAACCAGGTAAAATTCCTTGCTTTATGCTGAGCCAAAGGCACAGTGTTTATTCTCATTATGCTGGGTGTGTGCCCTTTCACAGAGGACCTCATACCTATCTCTGGGAAAGAAAAACACTGCCACTCACCAATTTCTCCCATCAGTTTTTATGCTGTCTCAACTCCCCTGGTCTTTAATCCTCAAACTATTCAAACACCCTGTGTCTAAATACGCCCTGCACTTTAGAGTATCTAATCCTATTAACCTGTCAGCACTACCTGTTAGCTGATCTTGGTTGATCTTGGATAAGTTCCTGAATCCATCTGGGCATCATTTCTCTGTCTATAAAATGGGAATAATAGTACTTCAAGTTCTTGTGAATATGTGCAAAAATAGTTCCTGGCACATTGGAGGCATGCCGTCGTGATTCTCAACCCTGGGTGCTCATTAGAATTACCCAGGGAGCATTTAAAAATATTGATGTCTGAACCCCAACTCAGACCCATGAGATTGGAACCTCTCAGGGTGGGAGCCTGGATATCAGTACTTTTTAAGACTCCCTAGGTGATTCTAATTTGCAGCTAGAAAGACAGCCACTTCACTAGATAAATGGTAGCTATTATGGTTGTTGCTGCTGCTGTTTTTAATCCATATTGTCCAAATGCAAACCTAAAGCTACAAGACCTCTAAGGAAAAAAGCACTCACTTGTATCTGAAAATGGTAGAGTGCTTGTGGTCCTCAGACAAGCCCCTGTCATCTTTCAGCGGGAACTAAATGAACCTCAGAAGTCCATAGCCCATGGCACAGTGTCTTAGGTAAAAGGCACCTAATCAAAAATTTCAGGGATAATTGGCAAATTGGCTCTTCATAAGAGGGAAGTAATCTGAATTAAGCACCATGAGTTAGCGGGGAGAGGCGCCTGTGGCTCTGTGCTCCCGGCATATGCTACATCTGCATAAATGAGTCAGTGTCAGGGACACAGGCTCCCTACCCCCCTGACCCTGCAGCACTGCTCCACATCTGAGATCAGCGATTGAAGGCATTTCAGAGAGGGGAGCCCATTTGGCAAATCTGAATTCCAAAGCCATAGCTGTTTGATCTGGAGTAAGAACCTTGGCACCCACACAAACCCAAGCAGGCAAATGTGAGCGTGAATCCTGGGAAACAAAACAGGCTCATGTTCCATTTGTGGCTGGACTGGAACAAGCTGCCCATTTTGTAACATCGCTGCCTTGTGGTAGAATTTATGACATCAATGTGTTCAAAGGCAATTTAAAAAAAAAAAAAGGAAAGAAATTTTAAAAAGAAACAATTTCCTTTTGCTGTGTCCCTTTACCTGAATTGGAGTCACAGCTCTCATTATTTCATTAGCTGGTCTCATTCCCTCGATGGCAACTGGGTTCATGAGCATTTGATTTAAGCTGCAATTAAAAGTCCCAATCATAGAAATACATTTTCAGAAGATAATTGGGTGCATCATGCCAGCTTGTTGGCCTGTTAGTGAGCTCTAATTGTTGGCCAGTAAATTAAAAGCAAGTACAAGTAAATAGTTCATCCAAAGACACATCAAAGAGAAGGAAGTCATGTTCCCATTGATCAAGGACTCTGCCCTCTGCCCTGACCAGGACTTTTTCTTTGCTCAGAACTACAAATCCATCACTCTGGTCTAAGAGATGTGTGGGGGTGGCAGGACATTTTTGCTGCTTTGCATTACATTATAATGGAGAGCTCTTAAGGGAATGATTTCCTGTCTTGCCTTTTTCCTTGAACACCCTGCTTCTTTTTCCTTGCCCCCCAAATGAGTTTTAAGTCTTTACTTTTTCATCTTGTTCCCCACGTTCCTCTTGTATAAGCTCATAGAAGTAGCTTGAGCTGAATAAAGGCTTTTTATTTTTTTTTCCTGAAGGAATGGCAGAATGGTCAAAATATAAACTAGGTTGCCTCTGCAGGTTACGAGTTCCCCTTTCCTTTATTGGGGAGTGGTACCTTGGGTGGTACCTTGGGCAGTAGAGAAATTTCAAGCATTGGATGGGGGTATTATAATATATCAAAGGAAGGTAACTGATCTTTATCATTGTTCTAGAAAAATTGCAACCTGGTTTTCCTTTGGGAAAGCTCCTTTCCCCTCAGCCTATAGAGGTTGGGAGTTATGGTAGATAATATTATTGTTTGCAAGTACTCACTCACATTTTTCTCCATGGGAAGAGCATACCTCCCAGCCCCTATGATACTGTCTTAGCCATGTGACTGACTTTGGCCAATAGAATATAAATGGTCATTTTGATCAAATTGATCATATGGGTTGGCTTGGTTTCCTGCTTTTCCCCTCTGCCTCAAAAATGATCTTATATACATAGGGGCTGTTCCTGCAGCCTGAGTGAGAAGACACATCGTGAGGATCCCAGAAGAGCTAAGAAGAACCACAGAGCACCTGTGGCCAACCCGCAGTCACCAACTTTTAACAAGAGAGGGAAATACTTAGCAAAGTCAGTGAGGTGTGGTGTATCTTCTCCTGGAGGTCTAGGAGAGAAAGAGGCAAACTTCCCCACAGGGCATGAAGCTGGTTTGGGGAAGATGGAATTGCTGCTCCTTTCTTGTCACAACAAAGCTAGAAAATAAGGCCCAGATGTGTAGGAAAACCAGCCTGAGATACAGAGAAGCCAGATGTTATGGCATCACTTGAGCTTGGACCAAACCATATTGACAGTGGATCCTCCCCTGAACATTTTAGTTATGAGAGCCAGATTCCTCTTTGCTCAGGTCTGTTTGCATTGGGTTTTCTGTCACTTGCAACTGAAAGAATTCTCACTGAAACAGATTCCAAATCTGAGTTTCTTATTCTCTCCCCATTGTCCCCTCAAGGGATGAAGGAGCCCACACATCGGGAGCAAAGGTGTTTTTTAGATGGAAAAACTCCTGAAGACCTGGAAACTTAAAAGCCTTAGAATAAGTTCTGCCTTGTAGTTGTCTATTGACCAGAATGGATTCCAGAAGACTGAACTGGAGAAAAGACTTTATAAAAGCCCAAGGGGGGCTTGATATTTCACCTGTAGCCTTGGAACTGCAAGCTGAAGCCTTCTCCTCAGCCCACATCATAAATCATCATAGCAACCAACGTTAGCCAGTAAGAGACCCAGCCAGCCCATGCTAGAATTTTATTTCTAAAAGCATCGATGACAATTTGATTTAGATGATTAATTTCTTCACCAATAACCATTTCTTCCTGATTTAAGTCAGAAACTAAATAATACAAACTGACTAAAATATCATTGCAGAATCAATAAAACATCCTCAACAGATAATTATAGCATGAATGCACTTATTCTCTGGTTGGTGCATCAATCATAGTTAATGGGGATAAGCTGAAATGATTTTAATTAAAGGCATTTGAGTTCTGTTGCCCTGAGTCATAGAATGCTGAAGCATAGGGTCCTAAGAACTAAGAGACCAAGAGTTTGCAGACCCAGGGTTTGCTGAAACTCTGGGATCTTTAGAAGTGCTTCTCAGACCACTATAGAAAGTAGTGGGGGGACAGAGAGCTGAATGTCAGGAGCTCCAGGACCTCCAATCTCATTTCAAACAGAATGTCACTGAATATGAATCTATTTGAAAATGGGTTAGGCTACAATAGGAATAAGAAGATAAAGAGGGGAACAAATAAAAGTAAAGAGAAAGAAGATAAGTTTAAAAAAAAAAACACTGATCTAATCCAATCTCCTCATTCTTCCAAAGGGGAAACTGAGGCTCAGAAAGTGGGAGAGATTTGCCCCATGTCACACAGATGCCCTACAATAGAGCCTGTCCAAACACTCTGACTCCCAAGCTAATGTTTTTTCATTGCATCAGCTTTACATATTTTAGATATCAGAAATAAGAATTTTTTTCACAGTGACAAGGAGAGTTTGGGGCAATCTGTCCCAAAACATCTTCAGGAAGGACTCCTACTCTTGGTCCCTACTTCTAATGAGCAACACATGCCATTCCTTAACCATGGCCCAGGATTTCAGCCAAAATGTTCCATTCAAGATCTTTCCCATGTGATCTAGAGTCCATACCCAACAATTCTTGGTGGGGAAACTCTGGTCTGAATTGGTGACTGATTTTGCTTTTAGCCATGTTTCATTTGTTGATATACCAATTACTCTCATGAAACAGTATGCTGTACACACAAAAATTTCAGGAGAATATAGGACAGTAGCCATGCCTTCATAGTATAGGAAATAAGGTAAGATCAATAGACCAATCATCACAACATAGGGTTCAACTTGTATTTCTTACCTGTTAGAATGTAAGCACTACAAGGCAGGGGTGGCACCTGTCATTCTCTATGTATCTCCATTGTCTTATCTGATACTAGACACATAGTAGATGCTTAATACTATTTGTTGGGTACTTTAAAATAGCAGTAGTAAAACATATCACTTACCATGTACCAGAAGCTATTGGAAGTCAACATGTAATGAAGTATTTAATCCTTACCATAACCTATGAAGTGATTATATTATTATATCCCATTTTCTAGCTAAGGCACAGAGAGATTAAGAATATTGTCCAAGGTCACACAGCAACGAAGTGATAGAACTGGTGCTTAATTCTAAGCCATTTCCAAAGGCTTGCCCCTTAACTATATTCTTAATACCCCTAAAATGTCTTAGGAGCTCAGAGGAGGAAGTGATCACTTCTAGAAAGAGATCAAGGAAAAGTTCATGGAAGAAGTGGAAACTAACCTATGCTTTAACAAATGAATAGAATATGGGCTCAAGGAAATGGAAAGGAAAAGCAGGATAGGGGATAAGGAAGGGAGATAGAATGAGTGAAAGCATGGTGGAGAGAGACCATGGACATACATGAAAGGCAAGTTTGATTAGGCTGGAGCATGTTGTATATAAAGAAAGGATGAGGAAATGTAGCCAGAGAGAAAGATCAGGGCCAGGTATATGGAGGCAACTGAGAGCTTTTGAAATGACATGATTAGAGCTCAGTTGTGGACAAGCTCTCTACCAGGCCCAGCTTATAAGTCAGAAAGTAGGGGTGGGGTAACAGAGGAGGACTAAAAGCTTAAAGGCCTAGTGTAGTCCTCCATGACAAATGGACCAGAGTTGGATGCTGGACTCAGACCCTGGACAACATACCATAGGTGATGCCATTGTTCAAGCAAGTAGCTTGGTCAGTTTCACTCCTTATTGACCTAGCCTGATTCTCTTGGCTTAAGAATGACCTTAGATTCAGCTCTAATAACAATGCATCAGCGTCTAGATTTCCATCATCATGCAGAAAATAGCTTCTACTTGCTTTAGCCATGAATCCAGATGCAGATTCTATTGACAATATCTGTGGCCCCAAAGGATTCACATTTTTCAGGTCTACATATTAACATGTATTCAGACACCTGAATCTTTTGGAAATCTCCTCAATTGAAAACCCACAAATTCTTTAAATTCCTAGGATCCTATTGGAAAATGCACACAGCCTAAATTTTAATAAATACATTGAAGCTACATACACTGTAAAAACAAAACAAAAACAAAAACAAAAAACCTTTGACTCTGTGCAAAAGTGTCATTGCCAGTTAATTTTAAAATAATTGGTAGCTATGCCTTTTATCTCTGGAGACCTAAAATCCATGACTGGTCCTGGTCACCACATTGATGCCATTGCCCTTGACTTTAGACTATACCCAGTTGACTTCAACTAGTGCAGTACTAGGGAGAGAGTATAGGAATAAGCAATGAAGATGGGACAAAAGTCTCTTTGAAAGGACTTTGAGATAAAGGACTATCAGGTTGATGGGAGAAAATCATGAAGTGAAGGGATCTAAACTTCAGTTGAAGTTTATAAAAAACTTATAAACTTTTTTATAAAAAGTATAAGCAAGCCCAGTTGAGATCAGCTTGGCCAAGCCCAGCTCAGCACTGCTGCCAACAAACTGAAGATCTAGGTTCACCCTGACTATGGAAGCGTCTGAAATATCCTCCTGTTGATTGATTGCATTGAGGGCCTTGCTTCTCTCCTCTCCTTGTATTGATAACTTTTGCAATGTGACTTTACAATTCTTCTCATTAAGAGGTGAAGTCCGTTTCTTCAACCCTTAAATCTGGGCTGCCTTGTGACAAAGGGTGAGGCCAGCAAGGTGTCTGAGACTCCAAATTTAAGGAGACACTCACTATCAGGGTCATGCAAATGTAGAGGTAACACCTAGAGTGAGTGCCTCCTTAAAAGTTATACCCTAGGTGCCTCACTTCCCTCACCCTGGTCCCAGACCTATTTGAGACTTGCTTTGGCCAATAACATGTGGCAGAAGTGACATCATACCAATTCTGAGTCTTGGCCTCAACTTGGAAGCTGCCATTGCCACAAAAGTGAGTCTGGGCTAGCCTGCTGGAGGATGAGAGGCCATGTGAAGGAGAGACACACTGTCCCAGCTGAGGTTATCCTGGACTGGCCAGCCCCTAACTGTCCCACCAGCTGATCATAATGCATAAGCAAGACCAGTTGAGATCAACTCAGCCAAGCCCAGCTCAGCAGAACTGCCAATGAACCTAGATTCATGTAAAATAATAAATCATCATTGTTTCAAGATATTTTAGGGTGGTTTATTATTCAGTGGTAGATAACTAATATACCTTGTTACCTTTCCATTCATTGCACCATATGTGTTTTCTTCTCCTAAGAAGCTTGTGAAAAGTTAATAAGTAAATGACTCAGGATGCAGTGGTATGTATCAAGACAGATTTAGAAGAGACTGAAGTTCCCAGAATATAAAGTAAGAGAGCTCTTCTGACTCTAACTGCCAGTAATGACAAACAAATCTCTTTCCATCTTTGAGACTTGAAACTCTCCTCTTTAAAACTAGCGTTTACTCCAGAGCAATGGCACCTGGGTTTCGTTACTCAAGACATATCCAGTTTCTTGGAGATGGCTGCCCAGCATGCAGAATTGAAGGGGTCTGAGGCTCAACAACAAAGAATGCTGTTATTGATTAGTGATGTCTGCCATGTTCAAGGATGGAGAGCAAGAGGGGCGTGAGATGAATGAGCAGCACACATGCCCCACTGTTGTCCAACTAATCTAGATCCACTCTAAGAATCCCTCAATGCTAGAAGTCTCTCATGCTCCTTGCTTAAAGGGGTTAATCCTGCCAGACCAATCAAGTTCTGAAGACTGCTGAAGACCTCTGAAGACCACAGACAGTCTTCCTTGATTTCCTGCCCTCTGTCCTTGAACCTAAATCTAGCGGTTTCTTTAAGTTGTAAAAACAAGGACACAAAGCCTGGTACAGGTACCTTGTTGCACGTTCTGGACAATCTCCACCCAGTTTGACTTGTCCCACCCAGCTGGCCTGGTTTTGTTATCTGTAGAACTGGAAGGTGTAGTGCTAAGCAGAAAAACAATTCTGATTGCCATGCATTCGAATTTGGGGGGCTTATTTCTACTATCATTATAGAAATTTACTTTCAAGAATACCTCTTCTGTGAAGCACAGAACAATCACATTAACAAGGTCATAGGAAGGGCTCTTGGAATGAGGGTCCTCTCCAGAATGGACATCTTCACACCAGCTTGGACCACTTCCCTTGCCATCCCCCACCCGGATAACATACACATCCACTTGCTTAGCTGGACAGTGAATCTCCACTTATATAAAGACTCAAGGCTTTAGGTCTTAAGTTCTGGCTGTCCTCATTCACTAGAGAAGCTTAAAAATAGTTCTTTGCTTATGGAAATCACTTTGCAGCTTACAAATTGCTTTCACAACCTTAATTTCATTTGAGCCTTAAGACAGCCCTGTGATGGGAAAGCTGAGGTCCAGACAGGTTAGGTGATAAGCCTAAGGGCAAACAGAAGGTAGGAGGAAGAGCTAGGAACAGAACACAGGTCTTCTCATTAAGATCCTATCTCCTGCACAGCACAGAACTGCCTTTTCTTATCTACCACCACCTACCATGGACAGATGACCATGGCCAACTACACTGCCATGTTTCTACCTGCTCCACTAACAACCAGAAGAACAAACTTGTCAGCAACCCATAATTTTAGTTCACCCATATCTACCACTCGCCAAACCCCTAAGTTCCCCAAATCTACCAACGGAGCAGGTCTAGCTAAATGTCTTTCCACACAGGGGAGACAATGCAGGATTGTGGTGTAAGTATAGGCTTTTGAGCCAGGCAGACTTGAGCACATACCTTGGCTCTGTCACTTCCCGATGGGTAATGTGGGCAAGTCACTTAACTTCTCTGACTCAGTGTTCTTCTCTGTAAAATGGGAATACTAATCCCCATATCATAAGGTTTCTGCAAGAAATAAATAATACATCCATGAATAAAATAATAAGCTTAAAGGGGTCAAACACAGTTACCTGATTCATAGTGAGTTCAACAAATGGTACTAGTAGTCACTAAATAATAACAATAATGACAATAATGCCTGGAAGCTACACCAGAGAAGCAGGGGCAAACCTGTTACCTCAGGAGGCCTGAGCATCTCTTCCCTGGTGTGTGACCACTATACAAAGGTCTTTCCAATTGTGGGAGGACCAGAGCACACACCCAACAAACATCCCCTTGCACCGTTCATCAGGCCTAACAAGAGCTACATCAATGCTGGATTTATTGGGTGTAGGATGCAGAAAATACACTGGGGGAGGAGGGGTGGGTTGTATAATCAGGTGTGTGATGAGTCATGCTAATTATACTATGAGTAAAACTAATTTACAATAATTTAATCATCAACAAACAACTGTGCAGGGAGAAGAAGCCGAGTTGTCAGATTTTCAAATATGGTCTCTTAGCTGACAGTTCCAGTGTGACCCTGAGCTTGTGTAATTCTGGAGGGGAAAAACTGGGGCCAAGTCTCAGTGTGTCCACAAGAAAGATGACCAGCATTTGCATAGCAGCTCTAGAGTTTACAAAATACCTACATGGATGGAATCTCATTTGACTCCTGAGATAACCTTCCACAGTAATGCATCTTTTCACCCTATTTAAGATGACAAACTCAGGTTGAGAGGTGAGAAGGGGCACTAGATAACTCAAAACCAGGACTTCTGATTCCAAGTCTTGTGTCCTTCTTTCTAAACCAGTGGAGATCATTCAGAGGTGTGCATCTGGAGCTGCCGTGAGGTCTTACAGAAATATACACAAAGCTGAGCCCCAGAGTATTGTTATTATGATTCAGGAATGCTGGGATGAAGGACAGGAATCTGAATCAGACACATGCTCCAAGATGAAGAGAGAGGGGACAGCCCAGGATGGTGGAGGGCCCAGGTTAGACTCTTCTCTGCATATATTTAAAACTTGACTCCATCCTCTTACCAACTGTGTGACCTGATAAAGTCACTTAATCTTTCTGGGCCTTGGTTTTCTCATCTGCAAACAGGGATGATAATACCTACATCCTGAAAAAATATAACTTATGAGACAATGTAAATGAAAGCAAATGAGAAAACATGACTTAAGTTCTAATAGCGGAGTGCATAAATGTCAGTTACCCTCCGTTCCCTTGGATAGCAGATATTTGAAACAAGAAGTCAAGGCTGTGATAGATATTTCTTTTGCTACCAAGAGCTGTTGTTTTCCTGAATGAAAATCTATTGTAAAATGTTTTTAACTTAATGCTTAAAAAGAAAAAAATAAGTAGAAAACAACCTGCTCCCTAAGAACTGAGCACTCAGGTTTTCCTGTCAAAAGATCAGCCACAGAGCCCAGGCGGTTCTCTTAACACCCAGTTACTGCAGCAGCTGGCCCCACAGCTTGGACAATCCTTCCAGGCACAGACTCCTCCTCAAGCAGGAGGAGAGCTCCAGTACTGCTTCCATTTTTGCTATTTGAGAAAAACAAAAGGATCAAATAAAAGGCATTCTCCTTCTGCTAGGGAGTCCCCGGGAAAAGAGAATCAGTGAGTCCCTTGTAGCTGGAGTAAATGCATTACAGATATTCTGAATCTCTGGTTCTTTGGGGCTCAGGAAAAAGCCCTTGTAATGTCTCCTCAACCTTGATCTAACTTGCTGAGGTTCCTGCTGGCCCTACCCATTTGGTCACATGGCGGAGGCTTGCCACCAGAAGGCCTTGGCTGTTCTAATACAAGTGTGGAGGTTTCTCCCCCTTTCTAAGCAAAGCTGATCGGACCTCTTAGCTCAAGTCTCTGCTGTCCTTATCCCCTGGTCAGACCAGTTCTCTGGATGGAAGGAGATACTCTGAGAGAATCAGTCCAGAAACCCCAGGAGCCCATGACTCAGCCCTCTCCTGCCTCCCAGTGCAGGTCAGAGGACCTCGTTACCAAATCTTAGGTGCTCTCACTGGGCTCTGGAGGAAAAAAAGCTGGCTTCGGCCAGCCTTGGGAATGCTTCAGCTGTCAAAGCAAGAAGCTTAATGAGCTGGTGATGGAGAAAAAAGTGCCCCATCTTTTTAAACCTGGGCTTAATCCTGGCTGCCTAATTGTACCCAGCTGTTCCATGACTCCATCCCAGCCTGGTCTCAAGTGTCCCGTGAGAGGGCCTGACTGGCTGGCCACACAGGCAAAGGTCAGGGAAGGCCTATTACTAACCAAATTAGATCCCAAACTCAACACAGGGAAATCCATGTCGGCTGGCTAGGTGGCCCACAGATGCTGACCCATAACCCAGAAGTCCCACACAGGAAGTATGCCAGCTATGTTGGGTTGGTAGAAATGCATTGCATGAGGGAAAAAAAGGAAATTCTACAGTTGTACCTAATTGTGTAATTCCAGGTAGTTAAAAACATTTTTTTTAATTTAATTTTACTTTATTATGTTAGTCACCATACAGTACATCATTAGTTTAAAAACATTTCTTTCTGAAGATTTCACCTAAAAAATATTAGATTTCTGGTTTCTTTTACAAAACCTAACTATATTAGGCCCCTATTCTGTGAGCGTTGCTGGTCAGCTAGAAGTCAGTAGCAGATGCCCCTATGATTGGGGCGTATGAGCACTAGCTCCCCACTGTCCCCACCACTCCCTATTGCCCCTTGATATTGCCCCTTGAAAGCCTTTGTGTCTGTCACTCTTGATGAATGTTTCCTGACCTGGGCTTGGGTTTCTTCATCTGTACAATGACAGTGTTAGCCAGAATGGACTCTATAGTATTTCAGGAGCCCTAGCTGATCCCACAGCCCCCCAGAAGGCTGTGAGCTGGGGTCAGAGATGCTGGAGCAGTTAAATAAAACACCAGGCTATTCACTCCAGAGGTGCTTGGGGAGAAGTGCATGCCCTCCTCTCTGGGGCACACAGCCATCCTAGAACCCACCCATCACTGGTCTCCCTCACCCTCCAGCAAGACAGTCATTGCCATGAACAGCTCCAACCTGAAGAGCCTGACACACTGCTGCACTCAGAGGGGCTGTTACTTCCCCACGTTCTACTCTCTCCGGCAGTACTACCCCTCCAACCCCTTCCCATGGCCAGATTTAATAAAGGACAGGCGAGAAGAAATATGGCAGGACTCCAAAGGGACAGGGTTTGAGGATGGGCCAGTGGGGTGCTTGCCGGGAGCTCGTTAGGGCAAGAATGCCCAGCCAAGACAAGGTGCATGCCTGCCGGCCTCTAATTGCACACCCCATTTTGCCCCCTCCATTCAGCCAACCCGCAGAGCATCCCGACGTTTAAAGATTACCAAGGCGAGTTTGTAATGAAGCCTCTCCCTCTTTGTCTGTCCTTGCACCAACAGCAGCAGAAGGGATACTAATTAGAGGGTGAATTATTAGCTTCCCATGGTGCACTGCAGGGACATTAAAAATGAGGGGGCTTTGCTGCTTGCTTTTTAGATGGTTAGTCTTGGTTTAATATATTCGTGTTTCTAGGTGAGCAGCAGGGGACAGTTTTTATGATTATAATTGTTGCATAATTACTGGCCTAAGGTTGCCTATTGTTAAATAAAAATGCTGAGATACTAATGTTTTATTGAACAGTACAAGGAGATAAAATTGTAATACCTTTTCCTGAGCAATCGAAGCTGCTCATTTGCAGCCTAGTGACAACTCTTAGTTTTCTTCTGGAAGAGGTGGATGGGTTCTGCCTAGCCTGGAAGTCAAATGTGAAATATTTGCTTGGGGGACAAAAAAAGGAGGAGAGAAAGAAAAGAGAAGCCAGGGAGCTCCTGCATGCACCCTCACAATCTCTGCATGTTGCAGGCGGCAAGGGTTTAAGACCTGGGTCAACACACATGCACTGAACATGAAAGCTGACTCTCAGCCAGCTGGTTCTTGGGCAACAAAATGCCACAGTCTTTCCCATGAAGGACATCCCTTCCTGCAAGACAAACACTGAGGCAAAGGGACATTGAGGCAGAGACAGCAGAGGTTGCCTTTGCTTGCCAAGTTAGGGATGTGGCCACCATCAGATGGACAAATGGGGTCCAACATTCTTTCCTTGGGCAACTCTTAAACTTTCAATCCTTCCAGTCACTAAGAAGTTACCTGGAATCAGCCAGGCAACACATCTCTAATATTTCCCAATTCCACCTCTTTCTCCTCACCCCCTCATTTTACCCTAAGCAGCCAACCCCAAGCCCTTGTATGGTCTCCCTGACTCCGGGTCTCCTAACTGCAACCCATCTTTCCCATTTTGCAGGGATTTCTGCCCCCAGGCAAGGGACAATTCCTACCAGGAACTGACCAGATGAAAAAAAAAAAAAGAGAGAGAGAGAGAGAATACATCTGAGTCAGGTCTGCTGCCTCACAAGGCCAGGAAGCATAAAGAAGTGTGGGAAATGCATTCAGTTTGGGCAAAAAGCAAATGTCTGATCCCTTTGGTCTGGCCCCTTAGGTGCCCCATTCCTCAGAAAGATAACATGAAATAGATCACTGATTTTACTGCTCATCCAGGTATGTACAGCTAGGAAAATGGAGGCAGAGAATGGGCAGAGCAAACCTGAATTTCAGGAAGTCAGAGCGAGTGGCAGCTCCCTCCCCAGAAGACCCTTGGGGCTTCCCTAGACCTGGCCCAGCAGAGGCTCCTGGTTCTTGGCCAAGACTTTCATAGTAGGTATACAATAAAAACCAACTTTCCTCTCTACAGGTTTCCACGTGTTTCTTCTAGGGCCAACCTCAGTCTTGTGGAAAGAGCCATGGACAGGAGTCAGTTAGCCTGAGTTTTATTCCTGGCTCAGCCACACCTCTGCAATTCTTTGACAAGTCACTTCAACTCTTATCTTTGGAACAGAAATCACATCACCACTCTGACTACCTCACACAATTCATGTGAGGCCTTGAGTGGACTTCAAAGAACCAAGGACTGTCAGTTGGAAGGAGCTCATCTGGTCCAATTTCTTTCCAAATTCAGGAAATAAATTTGGAAGTGCTTTCCAGAGCATTCCTGACAGATGTTCATCCTCCCTCTGCACCAAAATGAAGACACCAGAGAGCTCAGAACAGCTCGTCCTTTTGCTGGACGGCTCGGATTTTGCTTCCTCAGGTGAACTAGACCTGCCCAGCTCTGGTCCCAGGGCTGCCCTGAGCTGCATCTCTTCTGCAGAGTGGCCCCACAGATACCTGAAGACAGTAATTTGCCTGCGCTTGGTCTGTACTCCAGTACAACTATCCCAGATTCCTCAGCCATTCTTCATGCTTCAAATCTTTTGTTATCTTCCTCCTACACCAGAAAAGAAAACAACTCCATATGCAACCTGACTGGTCTGGAACACAACGACCTCCCTCAGTCTCATCACTATATACTCCTGTTAATGCAGTCAACAACTATGCAGGCTTTTTAGCAGGCATATCACACAATTGGCTCATATTGAGCCTGTATGCAACTAAATACTCTGGATCTTTGTCATATAAATGGCTTTCATTTGGAAAATGAAAGGTCTTGCCCTTCCTTTACACATACAATTGATTATTTTAAAAACTAAATGTATGATTTTATATTTCTTTGTTTTGTTTCAATATGTTGGTTTAGATATCTCTTTCAAAACCATGATAAATTTTAAATCTTGCTTCTCTCACCCCAGTTTGAATTGGAAAGCTCTGCCTTACACCTTTGTATCATCTGTGGATTTGTTAAACAGACCTTCACTGTCTTTGATGAAAACTGTTAACAGTACTGATCCATAGGGAATCTATTATATCAGAGTAAAGGAAGTTATCAAGGCTAATAGAAATAAGTTAAATTAGTAAATTGAGGGGTAAGTATACAGGTCAACAAAACCTTGAGTATAAAAATAAACATAAAAGAGGAGGAAATGCCTAATGTTTGCCAATAATGAAAGCACCCAAGGTCCTGGGATCACAGTTGGATTTGACCAAGTAAAGTTAAGGATCTAGTCATAAAGAGAAATATAAGTTATTTGGAAAAGAGTTAAAACGAGCCTGCGTCCTACAGAGCCTCCAAACCTGTGGTTTCCCCATGGGTTTAGCTGCAACCTGTACTAATAAATTAAGAAGATGCACATCCATATCTTCTGCCCTTCAACATAGTTGCTAGAAGGACCTTGGACCAGTCAATGGTAGAGCTATCTTTTCTGTAAGCTGTTTGGAGTTATTACTTATATTTTTCTCCCTGTCTTCATTATTGATTCAGGGGTATAGAAACCTTTCAGAGAGGAAAGCACAGGTAAAATCCAGTGCATTCCAGCCATCAAAAGGAATGAGATCTTGCCATTTGCAACGACGTGGATGGAACTGGAGGGTATTATGCTGAGCGAAATAAGTCAAACAGAGAAAGACATGTATCATATGACCTCACTGATATGAGGAATTCTTAATCTCAGGAAACAAACTGAGGGTTGAGTGGGGGGTGGGGTGGGAGGGATGGGGTGACTGAGTGATAGACACTGGGGAGAGTATGTGCTCTGGTAAGCACTGTGAATTGTGCAAGACTGTTGAATCTCAGATCTGTACCTCTGAAACAAATAATACAATATATGTTAAGAAAAAAAAAAGAAGAAGATAGCAGGAGGGGAAGAATGAAGCGGGGGAAATCGGAGGGGTAGACGAACCATGAGAGATGATAGACTCTGAAAAACAAACTGAGAGTTCTAGAGGGGAGGGGGGTGGGAGGATGGGTTAGCTTGGTGATGGGTATTGAGGAGGGCACGTTCTGCATGGAGGACTGGGTGTTATGCACAAACAATGAATCATGGAACACTACATCTAAAACTAATGATGTGATGTATGGGGATTAACATAACAATAAAAAAACATTAAAAAAAAATCCAGTGCATTCACTTCCTAAAGATGCTGTTAAAAAAAAAAAAAAGTTACCACAAACTTGGTGGCTGAAAACAGTAGCAATTTATTCTCTTATAGATCTGGAGGCCAGAAGTCCAAAATCAGTTTCACTGGGCCAAAATCAGAGTGCTGGCAGGCCCACACTTCCTCCAGCGTTGCTAGGGAAGAATCTGTTCTTTGCCTTTTCCAGCTTCTGGTGGCTGACTGCATTCCTTGGCTTGTGGCCACATCTCTCCAACTTCTGCCTCCTCTGTCAAATCTCCCTCTTCCTCTTAGGATACTTATGATTGGATTTAGGGTCTACCTAGATAATCCAGGATAATTTCCCCATGCCAAGATTCTTTGATTTAATCACATCTGCAAAGACCCCTTTTTCTTGGATGACATTTACAGGTTCCAGGGATTGGGTCCTAATATCTTTGTGTGGCCATTTTTTAGCCTACTATAGCCAGAGTCAAAAAAAAAAAAGAAAGAAAAAGAAAGAAAGAAAGAAAGAAAGAAAGAAAGAAAGAAAGAAAGAAAGAAAGAAAGAAAGAAAGAAAAGAAAATATTGACCAGAACAAAGTTAGTAACTCTACCTGGACTAGGATCTACCATTGTCGGATAATCACTACTTAATCAGTATCCTGGGAAAGATCACACATCTATCTTTTAATAGCTGCTTGGGAAATCACTCCAGAAATGTATAAAATCACTCCAGAAGTATATGAAATGTTATTACTGACTCTCTAAGAAGAAATAACCCAGGGCCCACACATAGAAAAATGAAATTATTTAAATCTCTCAAAGGATGTTATTCTTAGGACACACCTACCTGTAGGTACTTGCGTTCTGGGTCCCGTCAACATAGAAATAAGCAGGCATGAGTGCTGCAAGGTGGGATCCCCCAAGAAGCAGACTCTGATATGGAGTTTGGTATGTAGCATGTTTATGAAGGAACACCCTTGGGACCAGCAGCAGTGGGAAGGAGAGGAAGGAAACAGGAGTGGGCAGAGGGAGAAATTGAGCTGTCGTGTAGACCCAACAACAGTATTGGCCAAAACTACATATCCAGAGCTTTGGAGCTGAAATGATCTTCAGAGTTATCCTGATTTGGAGCAAGATGATGATGGCTTTACACTCCCACATCAACTAAGTCACTGAATGTGAGTCAACCAGAAAGAGGTGTGACTTTGGGCAGGCAGCTGAGATAGTCCCTGAAAAAGCTGAACTCTGGAGGCCATCTGCTGACTGCATTCCCAGCAGCTAGGCAACAAGTCCTTCCTTGAAGGGGCATCTGGGCCATGCATCACACTTTCCATTGTTTCAGGAGAATACATTCTCTGTCATCACTGAACACTGAGGCATCATAATGGAGAGATCTCAGGATACATAAAACTTCCAGAGTGGAATGTGGGTGGCTACAAAGTATCATGTTTGGTTTGTTTGTTTTTTTTATTGAGAGTTTTGTTTATTTGGCTGTTACTCATCTAAGATGCTTTCAAGAAACTTGCCATCTTAATTCAGTTTCTTTAAAAAGAAACATCACAAGGAACAAGATAAAAATGTTCACTCACCACTCCTATTCACTGTTATGCTGAAGGGTCTAGCCAAGGCAATTTGGTTACAAAATGGAATAAAATGAATCTGGATTGGAAAGAAAGAAGTAAAACTATTTCTAATTCCAGATGACATGATCTTATATAGAGAAAATCCCAAGGAATCCACTTAAAAAACTATTAGAATTAGTAAGTTTGCAGGATACAAGATCAATATACAAAGATCAACTATATTTCCCTATACTTGCAAAGGACAATCTGAAAATGAAATTAAGAAAACAATTTCATTTATGATAGCATTAAAAATAAAATATTTCAGAATAAATTAAATAAAAGCAATACAAAATTTATACTCTGAAAACTACAAAACATTGTTGAAAAAATGTAAAGAAAACCTAAATAAATGGAAAGACATCCTATGCTCATGGATAAGAAGACAGTATTAAGATGTTAATATTGTCCAAAGTAATCTACAGATTCAATACAATCTCTACCAAGGACCTTTTTTGTAGAAATGGAAAAGCTCATTCTCAAATTCATATGGAATTACAAGGGGCTCCAAATAGCCAAAACAATCTTGAAAAAGAATAAAGTTGGAGGACTCACACTCCTGATTTCAAAACTTACAAGGCTACAGTAATCAGAACAGTCTGGTATTAACATAAGGATAGACATATAGACCAATGGAATAGAATTGAGAGTCCATAATCCCATAGGTCTATGGCCAATTGATTTTTTTTATGTCAATTATATCTTTTTTTTTAATTTTATTCTTATGTTAATCCCCATACATTACATCATTAGTTTTAGATGAAGTGTTCCATGATTCATTGTTTGTGCACAACACCCAGTGCTCCATGCAGAATGTGCCCTCCTCAATACCCACCACCAGGCTAACCCATCCTCCCACCCCCCTCCCCTGATGGACACTGGGGAGGGTGTGTGCTCTGAGAGCCAATTGATTTTTGACAAGGGTGCCAAGACAATTCAATGAGGAAAGAAGTCTCTTTGATAGACGATGCCAGGATAACTGGATATCTACATGCAAAAGAATGAGGTTAAACCCTTGGATCACTCCTTATTCAAAAATTAATTTGAAATGGATCAAGACCTAAATAACTCACCGTAAAAGTCTTAGAAGAAAGCATAGATAGGGGCACCTGGGTGACTCAGTCAGTTAAGCGTCTGCCTTTGGCTCAGGTCATGATCTCAGGGTCCAGGATCAAGCCCCACATAAGGCTCTCTGCTCAACAGGGAGCCTGCTTCTCCCTCTCCCTCTGCTGCTCCCCCTGCTTGTGCACTCTCTCTCTCTCTCTCTCTCTCTCTCTGCCAAATAAATAAATAAAATCTTAAAAAAAAAGAGGAAGAAAGCATAGGTATAAATCGTAGTGACCTCAGAATAGGCAATGGTTTCTTATATGACAATAAAAGTATAAGCAACAGTAACAACAAAATAGATCAGTTGAATTTCTTCAACTTAAAAATTAAAAGCCTTTGTGCTTTCTAAGAATATGACTAAGAAAGTGGAAGGAACCCACGGAATGAGAAAAAATATTTCAAAATAATATAGATGATAAGGAATTTGTGTCTAGAATATATAAACAACTATTACAACTTCATAAAAGGACAAACAACCCACTTAAAAATGGACAAACAGGGACACCTGGGTGGCTCAGTCAGTTAAGCATCCAACACTTGATTTCAGCTCAAGTCTTGATCTCAGGGTCATGAGTTCAAGCCCCGTGTTGGGCCATGCTTGGCGAGGAGCCTACTTTTAAAAAATGGACAAAGAATCTGAATAGACATTTCTCCAAAGAAAATATGTAAATGACCAAAAGGCACATGACAATATGCTTAACATTGTTAGCCATCGGAGAAATGCAAATCAAAATCACAGTGAGATCCTTCACATTCACTGGAAAAGCCATAATCAAAAAGATAGAAAGTAGCAGGCATTGGTGAGGATGTGGAGAAACTGGAGCCCTGACACCCCACTGGTAGAAATGAAAAATGGTGCAGCCACTCTGGAAAACAGTCTGACAATTCCTCAAAAGGTTAAACACAGAGTTACCATAGGACTTCATAGTCCCACCTCTATGTATATATCCAAAAGAAATTTAAAAGAAAAAAGTATGTCCATAAAGAAATGCATATGTAAGTATTCATAGCAACATTGTTTCTAATAGCCAAAAAATAAAACCAACGCAAATGTCCCTCAACTGATGAATGGATAAATAAACATGTCTAGCCACACAATGGGCAATTATTAGGCAAAAAGGAAGGAAATATTAATATATGTTACAATGTGGATAAACCTTGAATACATTATACTAACTGAAAGCTAGACAGGAAAAGCTACATACTTGGGATTCCATTTATATGAAATATCTAGGATAGGCAAATCTGTAAAGATAGAAAATAAATGAGTGGTTGCCTAGGGCTATGGGAGGTAGCAGAGAAATGGAAATGACTGCTAATAGATATGGGGCTTCTTTTTGGGGTGATAAAAATGTTCTAAAATTGATCCTGGTGATTGTGTAAATCTGTGAATGTACCAAAAACCATTGAATTATACACTGTAAATGGGTGAATTGAATGGTATATGAATTATATCTTAGCTAAGCTGTTATTAAAAAAAATATTTATTAAGTACCTATACTATTCTAAATCAATTATTCTCTAGACCGGGAGTCACTGAGGTTATTGAACACCTGGTGGGATGTGATGTACACACACAAACCCATATCCTTCATCTCCTATATCTGACCAAACAAATATTTCTCAAATCTGTCCACTTCCATCTATCTCCACCAACACACGTAGTCCAAAGCACAATCACTCCAGCCTGGATTCTTGGATTGGCCTCCTACACACTCTGCTGTCTTGTCCCTCCTATCCTCTCTCCCACTGCAACTAGAGTGATCTTTATAAAAATGCATCATGTTGGACGCCTGGGTGGCTCAGTCGGTTAAGCATCTGCCTCTGGCTCAGGTCATGATCTCAGGCTCCTGGGATCAAGCCCCGTGTTGGGCTCCCTGTTCAGCGGGGGTCTGCTTCTCACTCTCCCTTTGCCCCTCCACCCTGCTCCTGCTCTCTCTCACTCGCTCACACGTGCTGTCTCTCTCTCAGATAAATAAAGAAAATTTAAAAAATCCATCATGTCAAAAGTTTCAATGACTTCCTGTTGCCCCAAAATAAACCCCACAATCTTTCCAATGGCCTACTCAATCAACTTCTGCAGTCCTGAGCTCTCATCACACATCAGCCACACTGACCTTCTGTCAGTTCCTCACCCTTCCCACCCCAGGGCTTTGGTCCGCCCTGTTCTCTCTGCCTGCAGAACTCTTGCTACCTCCTACTCCTACTTTCTACTTGCCTTTCACTCTCAGTTGGAAAAAAAAAAAACAATCACACTTCTTGGGGAAGTCATCTTTGATCCCCTACCCTCTGGAAGCAATCATATCACCTCATTACATGTTCTTATAATGCCTATAAGTGTCCTTCCAGCACTGATCCCATTGTCCCTACATCCTTACTTCTGTAGTTATTTCCTACTGTCCCATAATCCCATTTAAGCTTCATGGCAATAGGATTGATGTCCGTCTTGTTCATCTTTTTTATCCACAAAACCTAACAATGTACTCCTCATAGAGAAAGTAGAGAATAAATATTTGCTGAATGAATGAATAAATAAATGGAGGGTCTGACAGGTGCTGTGTGAGTGGGTCATACAGGGAATGCTACCATCATACAGATGAGGAAAGCAGCTGTTGGGATAGACAACTGGGAAGGCGTCCTGGAAGAGAGGGACTTAGAAAACAAGCTTAGGGTCACAGAGGTCGATGGAACTTTCAAAATCATCTTGTCCACATTCCTACATTTTTGAACTGGATTCTGACAGTCAGTTTGAAAAGTTGTATTACCCACCTAACCCCTATTGCTTCCAAACAGGATCTGTGGGATAAAACTCCAAACTTCTTGGCATGGCATATAAGATAAATGGCATACCAGATAAATAATCTGGCCACAGCCGGAGTCACCTACCATAATTACCACCACCAAGCACAGCAAATGACATGCCATTTCCCAAATAAGTCAATATATTTCTGTCTCAGGCCTTTGCATACAGCGGGCCCTCTGCCTGGGATGTCTCTCTCCTGCATTCTCACTTCCATGCCTACAAGTCTGACAAACTTCTACTTAGACCCTACAGAAACTTTACATCCTCTGTACAGCTTTCCCCAATGGTTCCTAAAAAGGAAAAGACAGTGTCTGACTTATCTCAGCACCCCCAGCACAGACACTGCACCTAGCCCAGGGTAGACACTCAGGAAACCATCATTACATGATGCAGCTTCCAGCCTGAAGCTGAATGATGGTGACCCCGGCCAAGCCACTGTGTCCTTCCTTTGACCAGGCTGGCTCAGCAGCCAGATGGTAATGACTTTCCATCCCCTCAGCCCAGGCAGGCTGTGAACAGTCACCGTCAAGTATGGTCCTCATCGGCCTGGCCCCAGGGCCTGAAGCTGCCTTGTTCCAACACATGATGACTTTTTAATTTCAAGCCTTTCGGTCCCTGGTGAGAGAGGTGGAGATGGGTCGGAGATGACATCTGGATCCTACAGATTCAGAGAGACCTTGGGCAGGGAGCAACCTTGAGAGGTCATCCACCCTGTGCCCAGCCAGATTCTCTCCTTTGCCCAGGCCCCAGGCCAGGCCCACTCCTTCAAGAAGCCTGCCTGGAATACCCCTGTCTGAGTCTCTCTCCCTACCCTCCAAAACCTCCAACAACATGTATCATTTACGAAATATCCAGGGGAAGGGGAGCGCTGATCCTTGGAAGCAGGCACTGGTTGAACTTGGAGCCAGACAAATACATTTGAGTCTTGGCTTCAATTCTCACAGTTGAGTATGTGACCTTGGAAAGATCAGTTTGGCCTCTCTGCCCTTCAGTTCCCTAAAATGGGGATCAATTCCTCCCCTGACGACTCACAGAGTTACTGAAAGGTTGAATGAGGTAATGAGGGGAAAAAAAATACCCTTCGTAAAGTTGGCATAAAAGAAAGAGGATGTCATCCTACTTTCCTGCTTCCCAACTGCTCTCCTTTACAGAGTTAGCTCCCAAGAGTGGGCCCCGCCCCCACTCCTGACTCCCCAGGAATCTGTGGAACTGGGAGCTCCTTCAAGGCAAAGATTCCTTTGGCCTAACAACAAGCTGAGGACTCACCCTACAGAAGGTGCCTAGTGGGAGTTGTCTGAGTGAATGCAGGAGTCCAGGGCTGTGACTCAGGCATTGATCCCAGAGCCCATAGGAATCCCACAGACCAGCCTGTGTCTGGGTGAAAAGATCCTGACATCTTAGGGAGTTTCAAATGAGTGGCCACTTCTGTTTGCTCTCTTCTCTTTTGCTCCATTTTTGGAAAATGAGTATTTGAGGTGAGCCCTCTAGAAGCAAAGATGCTGAGTAGGGGCAGCTGGAAGAAGGCAGGGTGGGCCCCTGGGTTTGAGGGCAAGCTTGGCAGCCCTGAACTCTGCATTCAACACAGCAAAATAAATTGCTAGGTCTCTGGATGTGAGCCAGGAGGAGAAGGGACTGTGTTGCCTAATGAAAAGTCCTGGCTTGACAGGGGCCTTGGCTGGGTACCTCAGGAGCTGCTTGGAGAAGCAGATGCAAGCAAAGGCCACAGTAATTGTTCAAAATACATTCCTGGCATCTTTCCAGGGCAGGTTTGGAACGAGCCCCTGGTCTCCAGGATCCTAGCCACTGCTCTACTTGTTCAATTGGAGTTGATCGCTGCCCTGACCGGGAGGCAGTTTGAGGCCAGGCTCTGATGGCTGAGCCAACCCCCAAGAAGCCCACCTGCCCCCTGGCCCATGACAAGATCCAGGTATCAGGGGACATCTGCACAGTGCTTCCCAGCCAGGCACAAAGGGTCTCATGCCCCTCCTCCATGGTAGGTCCAAGATGGGACACAGCCCACGAGCTTTGAATGCAGGCAGTAGGAAGGTCGGAAGGCAGACTGGGCAGCGGAAACATAATTTCCGTTCCTGGGGCCAGGGGAGAGGAGAAGAGGAGTCAAGTTTTGAAAGCAGAATCACCATTTTTTATGCAGTGGATGAGAAGATAAGTTTTAGAGAAGGAAGATTTCAACCATCCACCACCCCTTCTTCAGTCCTGGATTTGGACAAACCCCAGCCTTGGCTGGTGCTCCAGGTCATGATTATGGTGGCCAGCAGTCCCTGGGTGACTAGGAAGATGTTGGGAATATTCTAAATGCCTCAGTAATGTTCCTCACACTGTCAACATTCCTTTGTTACCAGTTTGTCCATGTGTTATCCAGTTTATTTTTCATAATCACCTGGTGAGGGAGGCAGGACCCAGAACATTATACCCATTTCACAGATGAGGGTACTGAGGCCCAGAGAGGGAAGGAGTTAACCAAAACAACTTTGATTCCAATTTGCTAACAGGAAACATGGTATAAATAATCTAAAGAGCACTAGAAGTCAGTTACACTTAGGATCAAACTTCAGCTCAGCCATTTTTTGCACTGAAGACCCTGGGTCCACACTACTGACCATTTCAGAGCCTTATCTGACAAGTAGGGACCATAGTGCCTCTCTCATCGGGCTGTCCATGAGTATCAAATGGATGAAATAATTATGGAAGTGTCAGGCACATTTCTTGGCACACACTGTAAGTACTCAATATTTTTTCTGTGCTAGGTTTGTAAATTGTTCACTCCCAACAGAATATGAGGTGATGTTTGAAACTTAGCACGAAGAAATCAGAACAGTGCGTGTGTCAGGGATGGAGAGAGGGGAAGTCAATGGGTATTAGTTATGTTTTCAGTGCTTTTTTATTAAATTATTTCACATTTTCATTCATATTTTTAAACAAAAGAAAATCACATAAAATGTAAGACAGGGATACAAAAACAATTTAAGAGGAATAGAAAAACGAACATGACCAGACGTAGCAGAACAGAAAGCATTTCTGGGTGTGGCACTTAGCTTTGAGTTTACCCTGTAAGGGGGCTGAGTTTTAACTTACCAGTAACGGACAGCAGGCACATTTGTCCACAAAGTCTCCCCAGTCCAGCTGCAAGGAGTCACTCTTGCAAGGACCCTTACATAAGCCACACCAGGTCACAAAGTGAAGTGATTTTGCCAAAGGCAGAAATCTTGTTTAGGAATGTTTCTCATTACAGAGGTCACCCAGGACTCTGGCTGCTTGTCCCCAGGTCATGCTGTCGAAGAGAGCTCACTCCACTTAGGGAGCAGGACCAAGCTGTCAGCTGCCTGAGTGTCCCTCCCCCACTGACCACACCTGGATTCCCACAAGGGCTGCTTCCTCCCCAGACCCCACCCCCCCCCCCAGCCCCAGCTCTGGGTCCTTAATTGCTGTGGCATTTAGGAGTCTCTGGGAGGGTCTGGGACCCTCTGCCCACCCTATCCTTCCCTTTTTGCCTTGCTTTAGCATCTCCTGCCTCACTAATGATGACATTTTCACCAAGTGGCAATGACAGGAGAAATTAGTTCACAGCCTTTGGCAACTGAACATTGAGCATTCAGATTAAACTTTCAAAAGGAAAATATAATCTGCGCATGCAGAGAAATCATTTGGTATTTGGGAAAGACTTCAGGGTGGAACAGTCAGAACAAGCCACAGACCCTCCAGGGGGGCAGAAGGGGAGGAGAGCAGGGGAGCTGGGAGAAACAGACAGACCTGCACAAGCGGAAGCACGCGACTGGACGCATATGCAAGGTGGAGGGTCCATGTCTGCTCTTGACTACAACCAAAAACTGACAAGGAGCTCTGTGGTTTAATGAGCCCATCAGGCTGGGGCTGCGCTGACTGCAACATTTCAGCTAATTGGCCACAGCATTTCTCTTCTACCAGTTCCCCTCTGGCTTCCCCACTCACCACCCCCCTCTTCCCAATCACCGAAAATTATTAAGAAAGCTTGGCATTCAGCAGGACATGAGATTGCTTCTCCTCATGTGCCCCTGGCACTCTTATCATTGTTTTTAAAGTCAGGGAATTAGAACTTATGAAAGGCTCTCCCTGCAAGTGGACTGTACAGACAGATGCCCATCTGATAGAGAAAACTCCTACAGGGCACGGCGTGCTCTCACTTTCTTCTGCATCCCCATACACGGAGCTGACAACATCCAGAAACAACTATTTATTGCCCCCCCCAGAGCTGCCATATTGTTGTGCACTGCACAACAGGGTGTCTATTGATCTTCTAGCATTGGGCAGTGTACAACCTGCACAACCCTTTCCAGCAGTTCAGGAATTCCTATACCTGAGTCTATTTTCGCACTCACAATGCCTAGCACAGTGCCTGGCTCCATATGAATGTAAGAGCTACTCAAAATAATAATAATAATAATAATAACAACAACAACAACAACGGTACGTTTAGTTTAATTTAAAATCTGAATTTCCACAGTCTGGTTTTTCTCCACCATGGCCATCAGGCTAGACTTCCTGTGCACAAAGGAATTCTCAGGCTGGCTCTGACTCTTTCCAGTTTCCTGGTCTCTAGGCCTTGGTTTCCCCTTTTGTAAAATGATACTTCTAAACCCCCTTCCTGCACTCTCATTCAGGCTAGAAGGAGAATTCTCCAGCTTAAATCCACAGCAGGAATGACTGATACTTCTCCCTCTCCATTCCTTGGTTTTCTGTGTTGGATCTATTCTCAGCCTGGCTTTCACTTCATGGTAGCAAAATGGCTGCCAGGAACCCGAGGCCTTCGCAGCTCCCAGGGGAGAAGGACACAGCAGAGAGTCTTAACAATCTAAAACGAAGCTCTGAAATTCTAGCTCAGTGGGAAAATTCAATCACATGCCCTCCCAAGGACATTCTGGTTGGCCAACTAGTCCAGACCCACCCCAGCCAGAACTTCCTAGGTTAAGATTTGGGAAAAGGTGGCTTTCCAGACAAAATACTGGGGGGGAGATGGGAGCTGGGCTTCTCCAAAATAAGGAATGGCTCCCAGGACCCCTGAGAGGCCAGAAGAGGTCAGGTTAAGTCCATTTGTGAGAGTTCTGGTATATTGAGCTAAAAGAATAAATGCCAAAAGACAGTTATAAAAATAATGAGATATTCTTCATGTATACTTTCAACAAGCAAATGTTTTCACACAAAGAAACTAATACAGTATAGTGATGTTAATCACAAGATAAATACAGAGTTGATGCAAAACGTTAATTCCCAGAGCACTGCCAGCTATGTGCCCCATTAATGGCACACACGTTTCGTCCTGAGGGGTGAGTATGCCTTCACAGTGCTGTGGGTGGGCCCCTGACTGGGAGCCGGGCCACTGAGGACACCATTCTCCTCACAGCCACTGTCGATTTGTATGGTTTTCGTGACAATTTTCTTTTTCTTTTTTTTTTTTTTTAAGATTTTATTTATTTATTTGAGAGAGAGAGAATGAGAGAGAGCAAGCACATGAGAGGGGGGAGGGTCAGAGGGAGAAGCAGACGCCCCGCCGAGCAGGGAGCCCGATGCGGGACTCGATCCCGGGACTCCAGGATCATGACCTGAGCCGAAGGCAGTCGCTTAACCAACTGAGCCACCCAGGCGCCCTCGTGACAATTTTCTAACAGCTGGGAGTGAAGTGTCATGTGGAAGAGAGGCCTTTCTGCAATTCACGCTAAGTTACCACATGAATTTACAGCAGACTCTATCAGTAGATGATATCAAAAGTCTAATTTTGAGGCTCTTTTGTAAAAGTGAGGCAGAGTCCTTTTGGCTCACTCCTCCCATCCTCACAGGAACTCCTGAAGCTAAAACTAGGGGAGGACGTTGTGGGGAGGAAGAGGGTGATGGCTGGGAAGTTCACCTACTGCAGTTCTTACTTTTAACTACGTTTTCTAACCCCTAATATTGTGGTTCTGGGACGCCTGGGTGGCTCAGTCGGTTAAGTGACTGCCTTCGGCTCATGATTCCGGGTTCCTGGGATCCAGCCCCACATCAGGCTCCCTGCTCAGCAGGGGAGTCTGTTTCTCCCCTTCCCCCTGCTCATGCTCTCTCTCTCACTCACTCTCTCTCTTTCAAATGAATAAATAAAATCTTATATATATATTGTGGTTCTTTCCCTTTTTTGGCTAATTTTTCAACAAAGTCAGAAACAACCTGGAGCAGGGTGAGAATGCTGTGGGCACAGGTGGGCAGAACCCAGGAGAAGACCCTGCAGGTTAATCTGAATCATCCTTCCTACTTATTTGAATCTGAAAGGTTTGAAGGTAATGGAGCAGATTGCTGTAAGGCTGGAAGGGCCTGCAGCCACTCCTCTCTCAGAGTAAGAGAAAGGCAGCTTTAGCTTAAAGCTTTCATTGGACATATTAGGAGCTGGGGACTTAACTTTCTGAATTAATGCAAGGAGAAAACCCCATTGTAACAGACACTTATTTTTTTGATGGGAGCAGACAGAACCCTTTGGAAGATGATAATGCTGAGAAGCTGGTGTGGCTTCTCAGGTGGGAGAGTGAGTAGGCCTATTCTAGTACCCATTCTGCACCTCGGAAGACCTCATTTTATAAGCTTATGAAGAAAGAGAATTGGGGAGTGGGGGAAGACAGCTATGGGGTAATTTGTCAAAGGTTTGGGGCTCTAAAAACAAACAAACAAACAAACAAACAAACAAAAACCTCTCTCCTGTCCTTTGGTTCTTTGCATTTCTCAGGCTGCCTGCAGAAGGGTGTTGCTGATTTTCTCTGACAAAGACTCATTCAACATGAGCTCAAATGAAAACATTAATAGTGAGCCGAGGGGGTAATTAGAGGGCCTGAGTTTAATTCTGCTGACATTATCCTGATTCTACTTGAAGGGTTGAGAGGGTCTTCCCACCCTCTAGTAAGCAATTACCCAATGCCTGGGACCCACACCTGCCTGGGGGGCTGGCTACAGCCTTGGAATCAATCAGGCAGTATTAAAATGAGATGGGGGGCGGGGCGGGGAGGAGATGGGGACGGGCAGAGTAAAGCTCAGAAATGTATTTGCAGGAGAGCCAGCCGATTGTGACGGAGAGACTAGGGGACAGAAGGGAGAGGCCGCCCTGGGTTGTGGAAGGGACAACAACAAGCAAATAGAAAGCAGAGGAAGGAAGGGGAAGGGGCGGGGAAGAGTGTGCGGGCAGGTGGCGGAGAAAAAAAACAAGCGGAGGGCTGTAAGATGGATAAGAAGAGGGGAGCGTGCATAAAGAGGAGGGAGAGGTGACATGAAATGTAGGGAAGAGAAAGACTGAGAGAAGTGAGGGACAGAAGTGGCCGGCCCCGGAGGCGCGAAGAGTAGGGAAAGGAGGGGACGGGGCAGAGACCGTGCGGGCAGCTCCCCGCTGTCGAAGCCCCGTCCTCTGGCCCACCCCTCAGCCCAGCCGCCCGAGGCCTGCCACAGAGCCCCGCAGAGCTGGCCTGGGAGGAGGGGCACCGCTAGGCCTCTGCCCGACGGGCGCCCCCAGGGAGGCCGCGGGGACCCGCGAGGGCCCGGGTCCGGCACTGGACAGGCATCCAGCGGTTTGTTGGGTTTGTTGGGAGCAGCGGCCGCTAGGCGGCAGTGGGGTGGGGGGAGGGGAGGCGGCCGATTGATCGCGGGCTGGAGCCGGGGGCGGGGGCGCCATCGATCCCGCGGCCACGGCTCCGCTGGCTGACTGAGGCGCTTCCTGGCGGCTCGCTCCCCACCGGGCCGGTGATGCCAAGATAAGTGGGAGCAATTGGGCCGGGCGACGCCGAGGCACATCTGCCCCGCGCGGGTGCCGGGGCCGGAGCTCGCGCAATTAGGGCTGAGTGTCTAAATCGGCCGAGTTCACCGCGGAGCATGTCCGGCGCCTTGTTTACCGCAGAGACGTGCTCTACCGGCTCCCCGCAGCCGCCCGCGGGGCCTCTGTCGGCGGGCGCGGGCCTCGGCTGTGCACGGGGGCCTCGCGGCGCCGGGCGCTCTCCCCCGCCCACGTCGGCGGGGAGCAGAGGTGGCAGCACAGCCCGCGGCAGCCCTTCCTGGGCCCGAGCGCCTGAATTCTTCAAGGAGCCTCCCCCTGGCTCTGTGACCCCGAGTGGGAGCTGCGCCAGCGCGAGCCTGTTTCTCTGCACCTCGGGGGGACGATGATCCCGCTAGCCCATCGGTTTTGAAGGACTCAATGGGATCTTTTTTTTTTTTAAGATTTTATTTATTTATTTGAGAGAGAGAGAGAGAGCACATGAGAGGGGGGGAGGGTCAGAGGGAGAAGCAGACTCCCTGCCTAGCAGGGAGCCCGATGCGGGACTCGATCCCGGGACTCCAGGATCATGACCTGAGCCGAAGGCAGTCACTCAACCAACTGAGCCACCCAGGCGCCCCCTCAATGGGATCTTGTATGGAGAGGCTTAACGCCCAGGTCACCAGCACTGAGCCCTCCCTGAAGGCAGAACCGGAGTCGAGAAGTTCACCGCTGTATGTCCAGTGTCAAGTAGACTCTCGGACAGCTGGTAGATGCGCCACAAATATGTGTTAAATAATTGAAGGAATAAGAACCACTAAAACTACTAGTATAAGATAGCTTTCATTATGGGGCAGTCCTGTGTGCGAGCACGTGGTAGTGTCACGCACCATTAAATACCCACTTGGGGACAGGTGGTGTTATGCCTGCTTCACAGTGGAGAAGATTGAGGTCCGGACAGTTAAAGACCTTGCTCCGAGGTCCCCAACTAGTAAGTGAAGAATCAGGGCTTGAACACAGGCCCTCTGGTTTCACTCCCAGTTCCCCCACTCCTACCATAACGTTCACAGCTGCGTTTACACACCCAACTGCAAGTTACAGTTTAGCCTCTCAAGTGTCTTGGCTAAAGGCTGATTATTTCTTTGTATATTTTACCAAAATCAGTCTTCAGACTGTATTTTCTTTCATTTGTTCAACAATAATCTACAGGGAGGAGTATGTGTGGCATGCATATGCATGCATCACCTGGGAACACCCTAAATGGACTGAATGCGGTCCCTGCTTTCCAGAAGTGGGCGGACTGGGAAAGCAGGTACAGTCTGCTCTGGCTGTCATGACAGAATCCCACAGACTTGGGGGCTTAAACAATAAACATTTATTTTGTCACGGTTCTGGAGACTGGAAAGGGCCATGCAAGGTTGGTTTCTGGTGAGAGCCCTTTCCTTACGTTCCGGAGAGAGAGAGCTTTCTCTGCTGTCTCTTCCTCCTTTTATAAAAAGCACCAATATGGAATTAGTATGGCTATGACTTCATTTAACTTTAATTACCCCCCTAAAGTCCCTATCTCTAAATACAGTCACATAGGGGGTTAGGGCATCAACATATAAATTTGTGGGGAGGGAACACAATTCAGTCTATAACAGTAGGGCAGGGAGAGACAGAGGGAAAATTATTACTCATGCCCTTAATAAAGGTTAGCACAGATGACCAACAAAGCACTATGAAATCCAGAGAAGGGAGGAGCTGACTTCCTGCAGGGAGGGCTTGGGAGCCAAATCCTAGAATCATAGCAGAGCAGGGTAAAGTCAGAAAAGATAATATAACCCCACCATCTCATTTGTCAGATGGGGAAACTGAGGCCCAGGGAAGGGAAATCATGATTGCAGTACTGAACAGAAAGACAGATGGCCACCATCTTCTTGTACCCTTGGGCATCAGCTGCTATTTCCCTTGGTGGGGGCGGGTAGAGCCAAGAGTTCAGGCTCATCCATCCATTGTGTTGGGCTTCTCCAGGTAAGATTACTGAGGAAGGAGTGTTGGTGGGCTGGGCCTTGAGTATGGAGCCTGCTGCAAGCAGGGAGGTGAGGGAATCTGGCCCTGAGGGAAAAGACCGAATTTGCCCCCCACCCTCCCGGGAGCCTCCCTCTCCTTCCTCTTCCACCTTCACCTGGAAGCAGCAGGCCAGACTGGCGTGGAAGCCAGAGATGACCATGGAACCCACAAATAGCTTCTCTACCCCATGATAGCCTGTAAAGATAGCTTGGAAGGATTTTAAACAGGGGGAGAGGAGTACAGTTAGAAAGTCATCTTTAGGGGTGCCTGGGTTGCTCAGTTGTTAAGCGGCTGCCTTCGGTTCAGGTCATGATCCCGGGGTCCTGGGATCAAGCCCCTGCTCAGCAGGGAGCCTGCTTCTCCCTCTCCCTCTGCCTGATGCTTCCCCTACTTGTGCTCTCTCTCTGTCAAATAAATAAATACTTAAAAAAAAAAAAACATCTTTACCGGGGTGCCTGAACAGCTCAGTTGGTTAAGCGTCCAGCTCTTGATTTTGGCTCAGGTCATGATCTCAGGATCATCAGACTGAGCCCCACATCAGTCTCCATGATTAGCAGAGTCTGCTTCTCTCCCTCTCCCTCTGCCCCTCCGCGCACAGTCTCCCCCCATAAATAAATAAATAAATCTTTCTAAAAAGTCATCTTTACTTACTAATTCATCAAATTATGATTTATTGAGTGCCTACTATGTGCCACTCAATATATAGTAGCAAGAAAGACTTATGTATTTTGAGTATTACTATATTAAGTGTTTTAGGTAGGTTTTCTTATTTCCCCATTTAACAGAAGAGGGAAATGAGGCTCCAGCCAGTGTCAACTTGCCCAAGGTTGCACAGGTATTAAGTGGGCAAACCAGAATTCCCATCCAGGTGAGTCTGGCTGCAGGCTCTGCACTCTTTACCATTAACCTGTCCAGCCTCCCAAAGCTCCTGACAGCAACTTCCTCAATGGGGACAAATACAGATGAACTGCAGAGGTGTGAAATATATGGGCCTCTTGGTTCAGCACATAAATTAATTCAAGGTGTCATTATTCTGCCCACTGATGACAAGCTGGAATGGCTCACTAACCACCCACAATGTCGACTATTTCTGACAGAGTCAGACCAAGTGGAAGCTGATGTCAGCAACCAGGGTCATGTTTATTCTGGACTCTGAGGCCCCTTCTCTCTATCCCCTGCATGTGCTGTGGGTGAATGTTTACATTACTTCACCTAGTGGCTTTTGAAGGCATAAATTGCTCATGGAACTGAGAGGTCTTGATATCACTGGGAGAGAGAAGTGGAAAACTTGCAAATGGACTTGGGGCCTATCTCCCAGTAGCATATGGTTCCTGACCATCTCCCAAGGGCCACAATTTATGTCAGGTGGACCTAGTACATAGGCTTAGAGGGAAGAAGGTTGAAGGAGCCAGTTCTTGCCTTCAAGTGGCTCCTGGGCCAATGATGGAATTCAGATCTGTATACAGACGTAGTCTGTTTATTAAACCAGGGGAGTTGAAAGTGTATGAGCAGAAAACAACATCATTTCACCTCCCTCAGTCACTTCAGGATCTCTCTATGTACTCTGATTCATTCTCTTACACATCATGATAAAATCTCAAACAGGCCCCATCATTTTCCAGGCTTTTTCAATCACAACATCATTTTGTTTCCATAATTTTACACCACTATCTAGTACACCTCTTCTGTTATTTGCCAGATAAAATTTTGGGCCTTCCAGGAATATATCTAAGGGGATAGGAGGTTATGGAAAAGGGGCACTTTGTATGTCTTACTGTTGTCACTTGAGTTCCATCCCCTCAGAACGACCAAAGTACAGTTATCAGCCAGCGCTGTCCCCCTCCCCCACCCTTTCTTTTTTTTTATTCTTATGTTAATCCCCATACATTGCATCATTAGTTTTAGATGAAGTGTTCCATGATTCATTGTTTGTGCATAACACCCAGTGCTCCATGCAGAATGTGCCCTCCTCAATACCCACCAC
>NW_023270469.1:34171157-34270987 GCF_011800145.1 Mirounga leonina
GAGTATTTTATAGTTTTCTGAGTACAGATCCTTTGTCTCTTTGGTTAGATTTATTCCTAGGTATCTTATGGTTTTGGGTGCAATTGTAAATGGGATAGACTCCTTAATTTCTCTTTCTTCTGTCTTGTTGGTGTATAGGAATGCCACTGACTTCTGTGCATTGATTTTATATCCTGCCACTTTACTGAATTCCTGTATGAGTTCTAGCAGTTTTGGGGTGGAGTCTTTTGGGTTTCCCCCCCACCCTTTCTTTCTGGGGTACTTCTGTGGATTCTTCCTTTGGCTTAGTCAGTGCCTCTCCTCCAGGTGGCCGAATGAACCTCAACCCTGGACTGGTTTCCAACAGTCCGCATGTAGCAGGCTGACTAATAGCTCCCCAGAGATGTCCACATCCAAATCCTCCCTGCAACCTGTGACCATGTTCCCTTACATAGGGTGATTAAGGTAAGGATGAAGTAAAGATCTTGAGATTGAGAGATTACCCCAGACTATTTGAGTGGGCCCTGTATTATCACAAGAGTCTTTACAAGAGGGATACGAGAGGGTCACAGTCAGAGAGAAGATGTGGGAACAAAAGCAGAGGTCAGAGAGGAGAAAAGATGTTATGTTGTTGACTTTGAAGGCAGAGAAAAGGGTCCATGAGCCACAGATGAAGGTGGCCCCTAGAAACTGGAACAAACAAGAAAACAAATTCTCCCCCAGAGCATCTAGAAAGAAGTTAGTCCTGTGGACCTATTTTAGACTTCTGACCTCTGGAACTATAAGAAAAAAAAATTTGTGTTATTCTAAGCCACTAAGTTTGTGGTTATTTGTTACAGCAGCAATAGAAAACTAACACACCACCCTTCTGTTAGGGTCTCTGAACCCTTCCAGGAATGCCCCTGGACAGAATTAGTTTAAGATGACCTCAGGCTAGCTGTCTTCCAAAGGGTCTACCTCTGGTTCCCAGAAAACCTATCCCTTGACCCCAAACTGCTGGAAGTGTAGCTTTAACCATTGTGGGCCCCCTCTCCTGTCCACCACAAGGGGGCAGCACCAGCCACAGCTGCTCACGTTTTTTTGTTTGTTTTTGTTTTTAATTTTCTTTCTCCTCGGCCCGCCCCCCCTTGGTAGATGGCAAGTTTAATAAGCAAGAAAACTTACATATGAGCTTGCCTTGAGCAGCCACAAGAACAAGTAAATTCCCACCCACCAGAGTCTTAAAAGTTTATAAAATCACATATTTAGTTCAGAAGGCCTCAGCATCTTTCTCAAGGCTATGTCCTTGGAACAGCTCCTAGTATGGGAATGGTGGGTGGAATGTAAATGCCAAGGACAGGAGAGGGGGTGAGGAGTCTCCAGTTGCCCGGGGCCAGCCCAAAGACCAACTGGCAGTCACATCCTTGCCCTCTCAATGACTTCCTCCAACAAAATCTCGTTGTCCTGAATGGGGTTACATGGTCACTTTTACTGCAAGGGATGAAGGACAACTGAGTATTTGCCAAAAGGGAACAAGATTATCCTGATTAGAGTCAATCAATCTCTGTTCAGCAGGTGGGAGTAGGCCATCTCTGTGTAGAACACCAAAATGGAAATTTGGGGAGCATCCAGAGATCTCATGCCAGGCCAGGCACCTAATTTATTAACATTGGCTTTCATGGGGCTCCTTCTGGTGGCTTACAGGCATCAGACATTGCCCAGGTCCCCAGGAGGAAACAGAGCAAAGTCAACATGGCAGGCAATGAGTGGTGACTGTGGCCACAGGTAGGTTTATGAGTCTCCTCTTCAGGAACTTCCAGGTATTAGTTAGAGCAAGAAGATTTTTACAGAATGGATAAGAGATGTTGTGTAAGTAAATGAAGGAAAGAATTACAATGGTAGGCCAACATGAAGGGCCCTTCACAGGCTGCTGAGATCTGGTAACATCTGGGTCTTGGTGAGTAGGATCTGTAGACTCTGAGGTTATGTAGCCATAGAGCTGATGGATGAAGGTGGGAGGCTCCTGAGAATTTTAAAGACTGGCAGTTCCCTCTGATGGATGGCCCTAGTGGGTAGCAGGTTGATGGATAAGAGGATCTCACCATGATAAATTTCCAAGTCTAAAATTGAAGCAAAAAAAAAAAAAACTAATTTCCTCCTATAGATAGATAATAACTGCTAATCTCAATTTTGCTCTACTTGATTTCGCTTTAGCAAGACCAGATTTTTTTCTGATTTTTCACAGGAAAGCTTCATTCATTTATCATCATTGAACAAGTCTTTTATTATTATTATTCAAGTATAATTAACACACAGTGTTATAATAGTTTCAGGTATACAATATGATTCAATAATTCTATAAATTTCTCAGTGCTCATCAAGATAAATGTACTCTTAATTTCCTTTATTTTACCCTTCGCCCCACCCACCTCCCCTCTGGCAACCACCAGTTTGTTCTCTGTATTTAAGAGTCTGTATTTTTGCTTGTCTCTTTTCCCTTTGTTCATTTGTCTCTTAAATTCCACATATGAGTGAAATCATATAGTATCTTTCTCTGACTGACTTACTTCACTTAGCATTATTCCCTCTAGGTCCATCTATGTTGCAAATGGCAAAATCTCATTCTTTTTTTATGGATGAGTAATATTGCTGTGTGTGTGTGTGTGTGTGTGTGTGTGTGTGTGTGTGGTATGTTTATCACATCTTTTTTATCCATTCCTCTATGGGTGGACACTTGTGTTGCTATTGCAAATAACACTGCAATAAACATAGGGGTACATAATCTTTTCAAATGAGTGTTTTCATTTCCTTTGGGTAAATACCTAGCAGCGGAATTACTGAATCATATGGTAGTTCTATTTTTAACTTTTTGAGAAACTTCCACACTGTTTTCCACAGACTGTACCAGTTTGCATTCCCACCAACAGTGCACAAGGGTTTCTTTTTCTCCACAACCTCACCAACACTTGTTATTTCTTGTGTTTTTTATTTTAACCATTCTGACATTGTAAGGTGATATCCCATTGTAGTTTTAATTTGCATTTTTGCTAATTAAATTTGATAATTAATGATGTTGAGCAACTTTTCATGTGTCTTGGCAATCTGTATGTCTTCTTTGGAAAAATGTGTATTCAGGTCCTCTGTCCATTTTTTTTTTCTTTTTTTTATTAACACATAATGTATTATTTGTTTCAGGGGTACAGGTCTGTGATTCATCGGTCTTACACAATTCACAGCGCTCACCATAGCACATACCCTCCCCACGGTCCATCACCCAGCCACCCCATCCCTCCCACCCCACCCCCCACTCCAGCAACCCTCAGTTTGTTTCCTGAGATTAAGAGTCTCTTGTGGTTTGTCTCCCTCTCTGGCTTCGTCCCGTTTCATTTTTTTCTCTTTTCCCCTATGATCCTCTGCCTTGTTTCTCAAATTCCACATATCAGCGAGATCATATGATAATTGTCTTTCTCTGATTGACTTATTTTACTTAGCATAATACCCTCTAGTTCCATCCATGTCATTGCAAATGGCAAGATTTCATTTTTTGATGGCTGCATAATATTCCTCTGTGTGTGTGTGTGTGTGTGTGTGTACCACATCTTCTTTATCCATTCATCTGTCAATGGACATCTAGGTTTTTTCCATAGTTTGGCTCTTGTGGACATTGTTGCTATAAACATTGGGGTGCACATGCCGCTTCAGATCACCTCATTTGTATTTTGGGGGTGAATACCTAGTAGTACAATTGCTGGGTCATAGGGTAGCTCTATTTTCAACTTTTTGAGGAACCTCCATACTGTTTTCCAGAGTGTCTGCACCAGCTTGCATTCCCACTGTGTAGGAGGGTTCACCTTTCTCCACACCCTTGCCAACACCTGTCATTTCCTGACCTGTTAATTTTAGTCAATCTGCTCTGTCCATTTTTAAATTGGATTATTCGGAGAGTTTTTGTTTTTGGTGGGGAGTTGCATTGCATAAGCTCTGTATATATTTTGGATATTAACCCCTTATCAGATATATCATTTGCAATATCTTCTCCCATTCAGTAGGTTGCCTTTTGTTTTGTTGGTGGTTTCTTTCACTGTGTAAAAGCTTTTATTTTGGTATAATCCCAGTAGTTTAATTTTGCTTTTGTTTCCCTTACCTAAGGAGACATATTTAGAAAAATATTTCTACAGCTATGTCAAAGAAATTATTGTCTATATTCTCTTCTAGGATTTTTATGGTTTCAGGTCTCACATTTCGGTCTTTCATCCATTTTGAATTTATTTTTGCATATGGTATAAGAAAGTGGTCCAGTTTCATTGTTTTGCATGTAGCTGTACAATTTTCTGTACACCATTTGTTGAAGAGACTGTATTTTCCCCATTGTATATTTTTGCCTTTTTTGTTATAGATTAATTGGCCATGTAAGCATAGGTTTATTTCTGGGCTCTCTATCCTGTTGCATTGGTCTATGTGTCTATTTCTGTGCCAGTACCATACCACTTTGATTACTACAGCTTTTTACTATCTCTTGAAATCTGGGACTGTGATACCTCCAGCTTTGTTCTTTTTCAAGGTTGCTTTGGCTATTCAGGGTCTTTTGTGGTTCCATACAAATTGTAGGATTATTTGTTCTAGTTCTGTGAAATATGTTGTTAGTATTTTGATATGGACTGCATTAAATGTGTAGATTGTTTTGGGTAGAATGGACATCAATATTGGTTCTTGCAACCCATGGCACAGCCTCTCGCCTTTAAACTCTTTAAACATAAGTCAAAGTCCAGATCCTATTTCCCTAGTTCTAGGAGACACACGCCATGCTTCTAAATGACTTAACGTGACCTCCTCTTACATGGTCTGAGGGGAGGAGGAAGCATCTTATCCCCAACTCTGAGTGGGTAGGAGAAACTTCTCAGCTGAAGTACATTCTCCAAACATTCCCTCTCGCACCTCTCCTACATCCCAACCTCTCTTTACATAGACCAGATGTAGTAGGGAGTTGTGCTGACAAAACCAGCTTCACAATCTGTCATCCTATCTTACACAAGTGGTTTGGTTCCCCCACTTAGATTATAAGACTCCTGGCAGCAGTTGTTCAGTTCTCAACCTTTGGAATCTCTGCTGGGACTCAGAGACAAAAAAAAAAAAAAAGTGGTCACATAAGAAGGATTGGCTCTGGAGGCCTAAGAGAGGAAAGAATGAAGCTCTGTAAAGGCTGATGTTTATGAATGCTTGCTGTGTGGAAACCATTACTAAGCACTTTGTATGACTTAACTTCACTTAATCCTTACACCAAGATCCTATCATCCCCATTTTACAGAAGAAGAAATTGAGACTGAGAGATTAAGTAATTTGCTCAGGGTCACATAGTAAATGGCCGAGTTTTGATTCAAATGAAGGCAGTCCACCCAGTAGTTAGAGTTTGGGGTCACGGCCCCAGGCTGAATTGTTCTGTATATTAGAAGGGAGAGAAATATGAAGTGAGGAGGGAAGGAGGAGGGTGTGCCAATGCAGCCAAGAACTGTGGTGAAGAGAAATTTCTAAGAAGGGGGTTTAGCTGGTTTGCCTTGGGATGTGCAGTGTAAAGCCCCTCCTCTCTTGCCCCTATGAAGACTTCAGCAAAGTGCAGATTGCTTTCTGAGGGCAAGTGCTGAGTCTGCATTTGGACTGGTGCAGGGTGAGAAAGAGAGGTAGCCTCAGCAAGGAGTCAGAGAAGGAAGGGGCTGCTGGCACCCATCTTTTGTTTTAGCTTAAAGTCATAGTTTTCTGATATGCAACACTATTTTAGTCATATGGACTTGGAGTTTTCAAAATTTTGTATTCATTCTTTTTTAAGGTGCTTTTTAAAGTTATCACTCAACAGTAACAGTTCATCACAGAAAACATGGGCAAGCCAAAAGAGCCAAAAGAATAAAACAAAAATGATCCTTGATCACACTACCCAGAGATAATCACGCCAAGCTTGTGATCTGCATCGTCTCACACTTTACACAAATATATCTTTCTTCAGTTTTATTTAAAAATGGAATCACACTGTCATATGGTTTTTTAATCTACTTTTTAAACTTAAGCAACTTTATGGGCATCACTTTAATAAATACTCTCCTTCAACATTTCACTATCTGCATTACAGACATTTCATTAAAGAACAAAGAAATACAGCTAATGAAACTCCTATTCTTATTTACGTGTAGTTTCCAATATTTTGCCCTTTCAAACAATGCTCTAATGAGCATTGTCATGGCTAATACTCTGTATATGGCCTGAATTGCTTTGTTAGGGTGCATTCCTAAATTGGGATTTCCAAATCAAGGGACGTGAACACTTTTGAGGTTTTTGATACAAATTTCTTTGGCTAATTCTTGACTCTCCTTGCTAATAATTTTATATCTAAAAAGGTAGATAGAGAAGAAATATTTTTCTGATTCTAATTCTGAACAGTAAGGAAATACTAGTTAATGATGCAGAAGTAATAGAATCTTAGGAGAAAGGCCTAGATCATGTTAGCAATAGGACACCTTAGAGGAAGGGTCATACATGTAGTCAGCGGTCTGCATTAGATTTTAAAAAGGCAGCAGGGAAAGAGGGGGTGGAAAAATTACAGTCTGTTGAATGGAGATGTGAGAGAGTGCAGATTTTATAGAATGACTTATAATTACAGTCCCTTGGATAAAGATTGTGAGAGGCTATATATTTTGTTAAATGATTTTTTTAATGTAACTCTCTCCTTACAAATAATCCCAAGAAGAGAATGGGGTGGTAGCAGAAGATAGAGGGTAAACCTGTCCAGGAAACTTCTTATGAGGACTTTTAAGAGGAATGTTTAGGGAACTTTTACAGTTCTTTGAGATTATTTCACTCTGGGAGATGGGGAAAAGAGAAAGTTTATTCATGGAGTACAATAGAAAAATATGAGTAATAATTTTTTATTAGTCATTGCCTAAAGAATGTTTTAGTCTTGATGTTGTACTAGGTTAAATAACATCCCCCCCCTTAAAATTCATATCCTCCTGAAACCTCAGAACAGACAATGATGTTGTGATATAATAAGAAGTATATATTTGGTCTTTGTTCCATGTTCTTGAGGCTCCTAAAACCCTTGGAGTTTTCTGAGTGAGGGGGTGACAGAGTGTCTCTTGTTATTCACAATAAGCACCTTTCAACCATACTGGAGCTTATGCTGATGAGGTGACTCAACGGGTCCCTAGATAGCTTCAAAATGGGGGCTGCTTGCCAGAGGAACCAACCATGTGATTAGAGGGCTGGAACTTTCAAGCCTATCCGCCCCCAAGACCTCCAGAAAGAGGAGAGGGGCTGAGACTGAGTTCAATTGCCAATGGCCAATAATTTACTCAATTACACCTGTGTAATGGAACCTCCTTAAAAACCACAGACAAAGGGGTTTGGAGAGTTTCTGAGTTGGTGAACACCTAGAGGTCCTGGGAGTAGAGTGTGAGGAGACAGCATGGCAGCTCTGCACCCTTTCCCCCATACCTTACCCCTGCATCTCTTTCATTTAGCTGTTCCTGAGTTGTAGCCTTTATAATAAACCAGTAATAGTAAATAAAGTGTTTTTCTGAGTTCTGAGAGCCATTCCAGCAAATTATTGTTGCTAGTTAGCAAACTAGCCCTGCTACCTGGAGGGCAGGGAAAGACTAAAGAAAGAGGCAGACCACTCCAGATTGGTAGGTATTTTTAATAAGCAAGGGAACTTACCTACAAGGTTTGTCTTGGGCATCCACAAGAGGAGTAGATCTCCACACCTACCTATCAGAATCTTAAATGTTTATACAGGGGCCTTAATTGGGTTCAGTCATGTACTCAGTCCAGACGGTCTCAACAACACCTTGCTCTCTCAAGGTTATGTCCTTGGAACAGCTTCCACTGTGGGAATAGTAGGTAGAGTGTACACTCCAAGGACAGGGAAGGGGGTAAGGAACCTCTGATTACACAAGTCCAGCCTGAGGGTCGACCAGTGGTCACATCCTCTTAATTGTGTCCTCCAACAATTGAATCCAAGGAGGGTGTTGTGGGAACCCCTGATGTATAGCCGGTTGGTCAGATATAGGAGGCACAGACTTACAAATGGCTTCTGAAGTAGGGAAGAAGGGAATCTTATGGGACTGAGCCCTTAACCTGTAGGCTCTGCACTAACTCCAGGTCGTTAGTGTTAAAAGGAACTAAATTGTAGGACACTCAGTGTTCACAGAGAATTAGAAAATTGCTTAGTGTGGAAACATTTGGTGTCAGTGTTGTGAAAAGAGAAAGTTTTTCCTTTAGTGACCTTATTTGAAAATAAGGTCTTCACAGATATAATTAGTTAAGATGAGATCATACTGGATCACAATGGGTCCTAAGTCCAGTGGCCAGTGTCCTTATAAGAAGGCCTTATGAAGACACAGAGCTATAGAGGAAAGAGGATCATGAGACAGTGATGGCAGAGACTGCAGTGATGTGTCTATAAGCCAAGGAACACCAAGGAATGCCAGCAACCCCAAGCAGTGAGGAGAAGGCATGGAAGAGATTCTCCCTCAGAGACTCCAGAAGGAGCCAACCCTGCTGACACTTTAGTTTTGGACTTTTAGCTGCTAAAACAGTGAGAATAAATTTCTGCTGTTTTAAGCCACCCAGTTTGTGGTTATTTGCTGCAGCAGCTGTAGGAACTAATACAGATGTTAATGAACTCCCCCCCGCCAAGCAAGATAAAAATGTCAAGTTGATAACTATTTGGTCCCCACAAATGATGAGTACATTTTTAAAGTAAATAAGCTATGAGAACCAAGCTCTTACCTCTGATGGGAGAGATAGGCCAACAAAGAGCTGGCCCTGTTTCTGATGGATGGGGACAATTCCATAAGAAGACCAGCCCACAGGATTAGCTGTGGATTCCTTGACACCATCCCCCTGCTTGTGCAGATGATTCTGGAAGACCAAATGAGCTCCTGACTCTTCAAAACAAACACCCCTAGCAGGGACCCAGCTCAAGGCAAGCCATAGACCAAGAAAAATCACTAACACTGCAAATATCTCAAAGTCATCCACCCTCAGGAAAAGCATCTGGACCTCAGGACATCCTACTAAGAACAGGACATATGTGGCATGGATGATGGGTGCCTCTCCCACCTTCTCTTTTACTGGGGGAAGAGAGGACAGTTAAGCACGTGGAAGGCTGCCTGAATTTGAATCTTAGCCAAGTCACTCTAAAACTGTGACATCCCACAAATTATTTAGACTCTTTGTGCCTCAGTTTCCTTGTCTATAGAAGGAGGTTAATACTGCTTAGTTGTTGAAAGTTTAAAAGAAATAGTACACATAAAGCATTTACCATAGTGCCTGGTGTAAGCACTCAAAGAATATTAACTATGATGTGAATTAAGTATCCTCTGCATTCAGTAAGTCCCTGCTTTCTTTTAATGCTTTGTGTTGAGTGCCTACTAGCTAGTGGGGGTGGGCTGGGGGTGGGCTGGGGAGAGCTGCGAAAGCTGCTATCCTCCTCCATCAATTCATCCAGCTACTCAGGAGGCAAAAAACAAACAAACAAACAAACAAAAAAAACCTGTAAGAGGTTCACACACACAATGTAAGAGGAAGAACATATAATGAAGAACAAATACAAAAGAGTGGGAAAACCTTAACAAACAGTATCAGGAAGAGCCCTTCTCATGAACAAAACTTGTGCATGAAGAATTAGAGAATAAAAGATTTTGAAAACCGTGTTTGAAGCAAGATGAACCTGTAAGGAACAAACAGGGCACTGATGACACAATATTAACATGAAACAGAAGGAAGGGGGACACACTCAACCTTAATTTTACAGGACCCAGGTTTGTTTGCACATGGTTCCACTTAGAACAGGCAGAACACCCACTGTCTGGAGAGAAATGAAGCCTAAATAGCTAAAGAAGTTGCAAGCAAGCACTAGGCCCAGAGCAAGGACATCTCAGGGTCACAAGGGAATTTCAGGTCTGGCTGCAAAACTTGACAGTAGATTGAGGATTCATGACATTTTGAGGTACTAATAAATAAGACAAAGAAAAGTGTCCTGATCTTTGAAATGAGTATGGCTGAACAGACACATGAAAAAGTGCTCAACATCGCTCGGCGTCAGGGAAATCCAAATCAAAACCAAAAAAATCAAAATCCAAATCAAGTAGATACCACCTCACACCAGTCAGAATGGCTAAAATTAACAAGTCAGGAAACGACAGATGTTGGCGGGGATGCGGAGAAAGGGGAACCCTCCTACACTGTTGGTGGGAATGCAAGCTGGTGCAGCCACTCTGGAAAACAGTATGGAGGTTCCTCAGAAAGTTGAAAATAGAGCTACCCTACGATCCAGCAATTGCACTACTGGGTATTTACCCCAAAGATACAAAAGTAGGGATCCGAAGGGGTATGTGCACCCTGATGTTTATAGCAGCAATGTCCACAATAGCCAAACTGTGGAAAGAGCCAAGATGACCATCGACAGATGAATGGATAAAGAAGATGTAGTATATCTTCTTTAGTAGTAGTATATATGTAGTAGAATATTATGCAGTCATCAAAAAGAATGAGATCTTGCCAGTTGCAACGACGTGGATGGAACTGGAGGGTGTTATGCTGAGCGAAATAAGTCAATCAGAGAAAGACATGTATCATATGACCTCACTGATATGAGGAATTCTTAATCTCAGGAAACAAACTGAGGGTTGCTGGAGTGGGAGGGATGGAGTGGCTGGGTGATAGACACTGGGGAGGGTATGTGCTCTGGTAAGTGCTGTGAATTGTGCAAGACTGTTGAATCACAGATTTGGACCTCTGAAACAAATAATGCAATATATGTTAAGGACACATTTATTTAAAAAAAAAAAAAGAAAGAAAGAAATGAGTATGGCTGTGAAAGATTATACAGCCTGGGGAACTGAATGGCAAGCCTGCACATTTTAGAATGTGCACATGAAGGATAAAAATGTGATCAGTTGGAGCATGGGTTCACCTGTGAATAAGTGATACTTTCAGTCCTGGAAACCCTATTTGGTTAAGCCCATTTTAACCTTCACATCCCCTCTTCTGTATCTCTGCAACCTGAAGGATAGTAACTCAGGCCCTATTGTTATGTATTAATGTGATAGGCAGAATAATGGCCCCACAAAGATGTCCACATCCTGATCCCCAGAATCTGTGAGTATGTATGTGACATGGCAAGAGGGAATTAAGGTTGTAGATAGAATCGAGATTGCTAGTCAACCTTCAGATGACCTTGAGATGGGAAGATTATCCTAGATTATCTGGGTGGACCCAATGTAATCCCAAGCGTCCTTATAAGTGGAAGTCATGAACTTCAGAGAAAGAAAATGTAATAGCAGAAGCAGAGGTGGGAGAGATGCATTTGAAGATGGAGGAAGAAGCCACAAGCCAGGAAATGCACGTGGCCTCTAGAAGCTAGAAAAGGCAAGGAAACGGATTCTCCCCTGGAGCTTCCAGAAGGAACACAGTTCAGTCAACACCTTGATTTTAGCATAAGACACACCTCAGACTTTTGATCTTGAGAACTGTAAGAAAATAAATTTGTGTTGCTTTAGGCCACTAAATTGTCTGAATTTGTTACAGCAGCAGTAGGGAACTAATACTGCTGGTTTCTGCATTGTCACATAATTATTTTCTAATCAATGACCATGGCCTCTCTTTCTGCCTCTGATCCCTCTACTTGTTTCTCCACATGGCTTTTTCTGTCAGACTGGAACAAAAGCTGAGGTTAGCCCTGAGCTCACATCTCCCCAGTGTAGCTGCCAGAAAGGTAATGATGTTCCTCTCTTCCAATTCAAATTCTCCCACAGAAGCGTTCTGCTGGGCATGTCTGGGAAGGGGACCTGTAATGTGCAGTTCCACCAGAACCTCTTGGCTAGAAGTGGGAGGCAGGGAATTAAAGCAGTTGCCTGAAAGAGATGAGGTACTAGCACCACAAGAAAAGAGGGGTGCAGACGGCCACTTCCCTCCCCGAGCACCAATGCTGCATGGAAAGCTCTTTCAAAGAACTTTTCCCTCCTCTCTGGCTCAGGACCCTACACCAAATTCGACTCCCAGTGGAGGCTCAGCTGCAGCTACTAATCCACAGGCTCATGTCTTGGTGGGCTGTGCCAATCAGTAAGATTTGCTCCCAGAGAGGAGGGAAAGCATTGTCTGCAGTGGGGGCTGGGGGTGAGGGAGTTGGCAAAGTCACTGTTCCTGCTCCTGGCGGCCAGTCTCAATTCTGAACTGTCAGGAGTTCGTAACTGGTTCAAGCAGGGGATCAGTGTAATCTTAGCCATTATGTCATTCACCACTTTGAAATCAATTAATTAATTAGGGACATTCCTTGAACCTGCTAAGCCTGCTACTTGAAACTGCCACACATGTGTTTTAAAGGGAAAAGAACTAAAGATTGAAAAGTGGTAGGGATTGCTGTCTGGAGTGGAATTATTCTCTCCCATGTCTTCGTGGCCCCTTTCCATGGACGCACTCACTGAAGCCTGTCTAGCTACTCTCTCAGATGGCCCCTCTCTCAGGAAGTTTCTCTCATCAAAAATGAGCTGTTGAGCCTGTGGACCATTGAGTGAAGTCTGGCTGGTGTTCAGTGTAGCATAGCCCATGAGGCGTGGGTAAATCAACACGAGGGAGCATCCCTGTGGAGGAAGTCAACCTGGGGCAGGACTTGGGCCTCCCTGCCAGACACATGTGAAACCACAGTGGGGAGACCAGCCACCAAGTCCCAGAGTCCCAGAGGAGTTTCCTAAGCATAAGACTCTAAGACAGTAAGGTCAGAGGTCAGACAGGTTAACAACAGTGAAAGGCAAAGGGCAGAGCCAAACTTGGGGTTGAGCCACCATAAAAGAAAGCTGGGGAATGTGGATCTGCAAAGGAAGGTCCAGATTAGTTCTGCAGAGGCTCTATAGATATGAGTGGTGGCTTTGCGTGTTGATCCTGGGAACACTTGCATGATCATAACATTTTCTTTTTAAGATTTTTTTTTTTAATTTATTTGAGAGAGACAGCACGCATGTGCATACATGTGTGTGGGCAGAGACAGAGAATCTCAAGCAGACTCCATGCTGAGTGAAGAGCCAGATGCAGGGCTCCATCCCACAACCCATGAGATCATGACCTGAGCCAAAACCAAGAGTCAGACGCTTAATCAACTGAGCCACCCAGGTGCCCCATGTAACATTTTCTTTCAAGAGGAACAGATATTATGGAGTTTCCACTGTGCAATTTAATAATTTTTATTTTCCCCTTTGTTTCTTTGTTTATTCTTTCTTATCCTCCATCCCTTCCCCTCTGCATCCCCCTTCCCACAAGCATTTACTGAGGGTCTCTTTCATGCCTGTTACAAGATTATGGTATTGCGAGCTTGGATTCTTCTTTGAATAGATGCCCAAGAGTGTCAGTTATTTAAAATTCAATACCTGTAAACAGCTTGTGAGCATACCATATTTTAGTGCCTGTCTGTATTTAGTCAAATACTGAGAACATATGTCTCTTTGTAAATCTACTCCCAGGACTGTTAAGAGTGATTCAGAAAACACTGTGAAATGTGCCAGTTTCCACGTCTCCCTTCTAGTGGAAAGGATTTACTCAGTAAGTACTCACTTAATCCAGCACAGACCTGCCCCCACCTTTCCATCCTCCCTCACCAGCCTCTGGTCCCAAAGAAGGAAACACCCACAGCTCAGCATCCTCAGCAAAGTTAACAGAAGTGCACACTCATGGCAACTATCCATCTCCAGCATTTAATAGCAATGCTTCCAAGAATGAAGTAAAAAGTGCCATATGACACTGCAGAAAAACAAAGGCATTAAAATTTAAGAGGGGAATAAAATTTGTTTATGGACCTCACTAAAAAAAAAGTCGCTGAGTATCAAGTCTAGAGACCCATACTGCTGCTGTTGTTTGGGACTTTTTGAGGGGTGGGGGAATGCGTGTGCTATAGTTTCTGGGTTGAATAGTAACTTCTTGTTGTTTTAAGGAGTTTTGCTCAAATCAAAATTTTTTTCAGTGGACATAATTTAACCAGGCATTTATCAACAACCTAGGAAATCCTAAAGACATAGCCTGCTTGCTTCAACAGGGCATTCTTGAGGCTTTAAGCATGAATGCTCTAGTGAGTTTTATGGAATAATAATTATTATTTATTGAGTGGCTACACCATTGCAAGCATTTTTCTTATATTATTTCCTTTAAGTCTTAGAGCAATTCTCAATGTAGAGCAATTCTCAATGTAGTTCTCATTTTCCACACTTCACAGATAAGGGAGTTGAGGTTCAGAGACAATAAGGAACTCTAATAAGTGGTGGAGCCAGGACTCAGATGTAGGTCTGTGTAACTTCAGAGCCTGCATTCCCTCTGTTTACTGCTTTCCAAGTGCACTGTTCTGACTAGGCTCCCTGGAATGTCTTAATAGAGCATTGTGGGAGGGCCCAGACAGACTGAAGTGCAGTGCTGTGGCAAGTGGCCCCCATAGATGGATTCTAACTTGCTACAACACTCATTACCCACAGAAGGTTTGCAGAGCTGCCCACTGTTGGACCAAAAAAGATTAATTGCATTGCTCTAAAGTGTAGGTATCTACCCAATGACAAGAGCTCCCCGAATATCAACAAGGAGACATGTACAAATACCTAGTTTATCCAATTTGGATCAAGGTATTTTTCTCACCAAAATTTTACCATTTATCTTGTCTCAAAATGCTTGGGCTTTTTTTTATTATTATTATTTTTGTTTGTTTGTTTGTTTTAGAGGGGGAGGCAGAGAGACGGAGAGAGAGAATCTTAAGCAGGCTCCATGCCCAGTACAGAACCTGATGTGGGGCTCGAGCTCACAACCCTGAAATCATGACCTGAGCCAAAATCAAGAGTTGGATGCTTAACTGACTGAGCCACCCAAGCGCCCCTCAAAAATGCTTGCTAATCTTTATTTGCAATACAGGATCACCTAACCAATACAAAACTATTTTTCTGCCCTTTCTCTTCTTTTCACATAATTCATATCTACTGAGTGCCAACTGTGTCAAGTACTCAAAAAGAGTTTTGGGCGCCTGGGTGGCTCAGTTGGTTAAGCGACTGCCTTCGGCTCAGGTCATGATCCCGGAATCCTGGGATCAAGTCCCACATCGGGCTCCCGGCTCAGCGGGGAGCCTGCTTCTCCCTCTGCCCCTATCCCCTCTCATGCTGTTTCTCTCTCTCTCTCTCTCTCTCTCTCTCAAATAAATAAATAAATAAAATCTTTAAAAAAAAGTTTCTCACTTTTTTCATTCATGTCTTTCATTTAACAATCTTGCACAGTAGATATTAGCATATTCTCAGAATAGCAAATAAGTTTTACCTTGTGTATCAACTGTGTATTTATTCAAAGAGTATTCACTGAGCATTAACTATTTAACAAAAAATGTTGCAGGCACTATCCTAATTTCTCAGAATAAAATAGTAGACAAAGCAGATGTTTATGGTTATTTACTTCTATATAACAAATCTCCCAAAACTTATCAGCTTGCTAAAGAAAAATTAAAGAAAACCTAAATAAATGGAAATATGTGCCCATGGACTGAAAGACTTAATTAAGCTATTGTTAAGATGTCGGTTCTCCCAGATTGATCTATAGATTAAATGCAATCCCAATTAAAATCCCAAAAGGTGTTTTTGTAGAAGTTTACAGGCGAATTCTAAATTTAGTGGAAAAGCAAAGACTCTAAGATAACCAAAACAATCTTGAAAAGAAGAGCAAAGTTGAAGACTCACACTACCTGATTTTGAGACTTACTATAAAGTTACCGTAATCAAGACAGCATGGTGCAGGTGTTAGGACAGACATACAGATCAGTAGAACAGAGCAGAGATTCCAGAAATAGGCCTTCATTATATGGTTAATTGACAAATGTGACAAAATAATTGAATACAGAAAAGATACTCTTTACAATAAATAGTGCTGGAATAACCCAAATTCAAAATCATGAACCTCAATTCATACCTGTATGATATTTAAAAAAATAAACCTGAAATGGATCATAGATCCAAATATAAAACCTAAAACTCTAAAATTTCTAAAAGAAAATATAAGAGAAAATCTTCCTGGTCTTGACCTAGGCAAAGATTTCATAGATATGTAACACAGTAATCCATAACCAATTTGAAAATTCAAACATCAAAATTAAAATATCTGCCCTTCAAAAGGCAGATAAGAAAATGAAAAGACAAGCCAAACATAAGGAGAAAATATTTGCAAAACACAAATTAGATAAAGGACTTCTATCCAAAATATAAAAAAGAACACTTACAATAGAAGTTTTTACAAATGGCAAAGAATTTGAACAGACACTGCAATAAACAAGATATACAAATAGAAAATAAGCATATGAAAAGATGTGTAATATCATTAGTCATTAGGAGAATGCAAATTAAAACCATCGTGAAATAGAACTACATACTCTTTAGAATGGCTAAAATATGAACTGAGTGCAAAGTGTAGGCAAGGATGAGGAGCAACTGGAACTCTCACACATTGCTGGTGGGAGATGGCATGGTCACTTTGGAAAATAATTTTCTGCTTCTTATAAATTTAAACATACATATATTCCCGCAAATCCCCACTGTTAGATATTTACCCAAAAGAAATCAATCATGTTCACACAAATACCTGTACACAAATCTTTACAGCAGCTTTATTAATAACAACCACAACTAAATATCCATCAACTGGTAATTGGATAAAAATCCAGGGTTCATCGATACAGAGGAATTATACCCAGAAATAAAAAGTAACAAACAACTGGGGTTCCTGGGTAGCTCAGTGAGTTAAGCATGGGACTCTTGATTTCAGCTGAGGTCATGATCTCAGGGTTGTGAGATCAAGCCCTGCATCAGGCTCTGTGCTGAGCATGGAGCCTGCTTAAGATTCTCTCTTTCCCTCTCCTTCTGCCCCGCCCCTGCTCTCTCTCTCTCTCTCTCTCTCTCTCTAAAAAACAGACCAAAAAAAAGTTATTAATACATGCAAAAATGTGTATACAAAATGAAAAAAAATCACATAGCAGAGACTGTAAATTATATAACTCCATTTACTTCAGTTTCTGAGGAAGGCAAAAAAAAAAAAAAAAGCTATGGGGTGTCTGGGTGGCTCAGTTGGTTAAGCATCTGCCTTCCACTCAGGTCGTGATCCCAGGGTCCTGGGATCAAGCCCCACATCGGGCTCCCCACTTAGTGGGGAGCCTGCTTTTCCCTCTCCCTCTGCTGCTCCCCCTGCTTGTGCTCTTTCTGTCAAATAAATAAAATCTTAAAAAAAAAAGAGCTATAGAGACAGAAATCACATCAGTGGTGTTAGAGACTGGGGGTGAAGGTAGGAGATTAAGAAGATTACAAGAGAAATTTGGGAGGTGATGGTTACACAATTTTATGCATTTGTCACAATGGTATCTTTTTAAAAATATAGGTTTCTAATATTTGCTATACCTAGAAATATAATTGATTTTTGTATATTTGTCTTAGATCCAGCAAACTTGCTGAACTTTTCTATTAGTGTTAATGGTTTTAGTTTAGATGCTCTTGAAGTTCCTATTCAGACAATTATATAACTTGTGAATTATAGGATTTGTGTTACTTCCTTTTAATTCCTCGTATTTTTTACTTGTTCTTTTTAAATTATGAGGCTAAACCCTCCAATAAAATGTTATCTCTGAACTAAATAGGAATGTTTCTAACATTTTTACCATTAACTATGATATCTTCCATAAGTTTTTAGAATACACTATCAAATTCAGGGTGTTTTCTTGTATTCCTAGTTTGCTATGAATTTATATTATGAATGGGTGTTGAATTTTTATTAAATCTTTTTTCTCCATTTATTTTGGTGATCATGAGATTTGTTTCTTTTACTATGTTAGTGTGATAAACTACATGAAAGATTTTCTGACATAAAATTCCCGAAATAAAGTCTTCTTGGTCATAATTTATTATTTAACTTAGTCATTATTGATTCACAAATTCAAAAAGACCAAAGTCACACCATGCATCATTTCTGACCACAATGCTATGAAACTACAAATCAACCACAAGAAAAAACCTGAGAGCACAAATACATGGAGGTTAAATAACATGCTAGTAAACAATGAAGGTGCCAACCAAGAAATCAGAGAGGAAATCAAAAGATACGTAATTATTGTTGATTCAAATTGCTTTGCTATTAATTTTAGAATTCTTGCAGTTATGTTTATAGTTGCTCTCAAACCATGATTTTTTTGTATTCTTTTCAAGTACTTTATCAAAATTGTAACAAGTTAGAGAGCTTTTCATCCTTACTATTATGTGGGACAATTTATATAAAATTGAAATCATCTGTTCCTTAAAATTTGACAAAACTCACAAACTTAACTTGGAGAATTTTTTAAATAACAGGTTTATATTACTATTTCAATTTCTTTAATGATTACAAGTCTGTTCAAGTTTTCTATTTTATCTTGAGTCAGTTTCTAAAAAGATACGCATTTCTTGTATAAGTTTTCAGAGGCATTGGCATAAATTTGCTAATAGTATTCTCATTTGATTTTTTTTTTCATCTCTACTGAATCAGTAATAACGCCTCCTTTTTCAGGCCAAATATTTTTTTGTAAACTCTATTTTTTATCTTGATTGAATTGACCAGAGGTTTTTTTATTTTATTAAGCTTTTAGGGATGCCTGGGGGCTCAGTCGGTTAAGCATCTGCCTTCAGCTCAGGTCATTATCTCATGGGTTGTGGTATTGAGCCCTGCATGGGGCTGCCTGCTCAGTGTGGAGTCTGCATCTCTCTCCCCCCACCACTCATACACACTCTCTCTCTCTCTCAAATAAATAAATATATATATTTTTAAAAGACTGACTTTCAGTTTTAGTTCATTCTCTTATACTGTTTCTTTATATTTTGTTTAATGAATTTTTGCTCTAATCTCTATCATTTATTTCCATTACTTTTTTGGGCTCACTCTGTGTCCTCTAGTTTCTTTTCTAGGTAAATATCAATCATTCAATATTTTTCTCCTATGATTATAATGATGACTATTTACCTCATGCTTGAAAAATGTATAAAGAACAATTTAACAAGTACTAAGTTTCTACTGCTACTGTAGTAAGAAAAAAGACAATATAGAGACAATTCTACTTCACCCTTCTCCCTTTCTACTCAGAAGTAACCAATACCCTAGCTTTAGAGGTTATCATGCTTGTGTATGTTTTTATATTTCCATTATGTATGTAAACATCCATAAACAAAACATAGTATTACTATGCATAGTTTTTAACTAACTATAAATGGAATCACACTATATGTACCCTTCTAAAATGTGCTTTTTAAAACTATAACTGAGCCTTAAAAATGAACGAGATCTTGCTATTCATGATAACATGACTAGACCTAGAGGGCATTATGCTAAGTGAAATAAGCCAGAGAAAGACAAGTACCATATGATTTCACTCATATGTGGAATCTAAAAACAAAACAAATGAAGAAACAAACAAAAATCCAGAAACAGACACATAAATATAGAGAACGAACTGGTGATTTCCAGAGGAGAGGTGGTAGGAAGATGAGTAATATAGGTAAAGATGTTTAAGAGGTACAAACATCCAGTTATAAAATAAATAAGTCACAGGGATGTAAAGTACAGCAGAGGGAATATGGTCAACAATACTGTAAGAACTTTGTATGGTGACTACACTTATTGCGGTTAGTACTGAGTACTATGTAAAATTGTCCAGTCACTGTGTTGCACACTTGAAACTAGTTTAATATAGTATGCCAACTATACTTCAATTAAAATTTTTTAAATAATAAAATAAAATTTTCCCTTTTTTGCTCAACATTATGTAGTTGAGATTTTAAACTCAGTTTTAGTTTGTTCATTTAATGGATATATAGTATTTTCATCCATTTGTTATTCAAATGCACACAATTTGTCCATTTTCCCAATAGGAATATTTAGATTGAATTACAATTTTCTTTTGCAATAATAAATGATGATGCTATGAATATTCTTCTAAATTCTTTGCGCCTATGTATGTGAGTTTCTTTTACATCTTTAGTAATTTTAAGTATACCTACTTTAAAATATTTTATGAATTTCTCTGATAACCAAAGCTCTTCGTGTTGTAATCCTCATTTTATTTACTTATGTATCTACCCATTTATCTATCTATCTAAATATTTATATAGCACTTACTATGCTCAAACGTTTACAAATATTAAATTATTTAATATTGTTTTGCCTGTTGGATTTCTAATTGAATGTTGTTTTGGTTCCTTGTGTGTCTTGTAATTGTGGATTGTGAGTTCATCTGTCTCATTTACTCTGTGGAACTCCTATGGGAAGTGTTCCTCTGCGGGTGTTTTGTGTTTACATCTGCCAGGGAACCAAGGAGTAACGCTGGCTTAGAATAAATTTATATGTTAATTTCCAGTTTGAATTTCATGGAGAACATGCAAAGAGTAGATTTGGATCTTAAATTTGCATAAAGCACAAAATAGAGACTTTAATTTCTCGAAGATCATATTTTTCACTCAGAGCCAAAGCACAGACATGCTTCCTTATCTCTTTATACTGATAGGTAGAATTTTTTTTCCAGAGAATCTTATCTCTACAGATCAACCCTTCAAGCATTCTGGCTCATGTGGTTTTCCATTCCAATTCTCTGCCTCACTCAGACCCAAGACTGTACCAATATCCCTGAATTTGACCAAAAACTTAACTACTGGACCTAAAAACATATTCAATCCCTCATTCACCCTCCTCCTCCTAGGGTAGCTATGCCACGAGTTCACATGCTTTTCCCTCTTCTTCATAGTTTCTTTTATGTTCCTGGCACCAGGTGATTTTTCTTTCTCCCCTATAGGATCAACCATGCATTTTGTCTTTGCTGCTATAGTTTAGCTAGAGTTTCTGAGAAGATATATAGCCATAGGTTTATTTTATGATCTTAGTTTTTCATCAGGTTGAAACCAATTCTTTGGAAGGTTTTAGGCAGGAGAGAGATGTAATTTAATTTATGTTCTCAAAGCTCATTCTGATCAATTACTAGGGGCTGCTCAGAGTACTAGATTAAGAATAATCAGCCCATGTCAGGGCTCAGTGGGAGAGTCATGAACTATTAGGAAAGGCAGCCAGTATACAGGAAGCAGAGTGACAGCATGCACACCATATATCTCCTAGCCCTATTTGGTCTATCATTTTTCACTTAAATAAGCCAAGGCACCAGGAGGTTTAGTGACTTGCCCAAAGTCACCCAGCTGGGAGATATGTTTAGTCTTTTACCCTACAGGCAGTTTTCATCATTTGAATTCCATAATCAATGTCATGATTTATATAGGCTAAAGTCATATTCTAATTAATTCCAAATATCTAGACACCAGAGACTTTGTTCAGTGCTAACAACAGAAAGACAAACAAGAAATGGTCCCTGCCCTTGAGGAGCTCACATTCTAGCAAGCTTTGAATAACTAAAAGGTAGAATAAGGGCTATAGCAGCTGACTATACAGAGTGGTCTGGAAAAAAACAGAGAAGCAGCAGCTGAACTCATTTGGGGAGGCCAGGAAGGTGACATTTAATCTATGCAAAATCTATTCAGGTTTGTTTGGTTGTACATCCAGTCCAGGAGTAGAATAAGAAAATGCTCTATTTTTAACTCTGTATTCATTTATGTCGTTCCATAAATATTTACTTAAATATTTGCTTGAGTTCTCTCTGCATCAAGCTTTTCATGGCAAAAGCCAAGGGAGAAGAATAACTGGGGGAAAAAAGCTACCCTTGGCAAGGAAGGGTGGTACAGGACTGCTTCTCCCAAGGTTATACACACCAGGCAAAATAAGGCTGATAATGGAAAAAATATAAGGTCTGGAAAATTTGACTAACAGCTACATCAGACTCCCAGGATACTTGTGGCACATTCTTCTTCCCTATGAAAGCATGATTTTGGATAAAATGCATATCATATTAGGATTTTCCAGAGAAATAGAGCCAATAGGATATTAGATAGATCGATGGATGATAGATGATAAAGATAGCTAGATAGATAGGCAGATAGATAACCAATAAGATATATCTATATCTACAGATATTTAAGATCTATATATAGATCTTATCTTAGTAGATCTATAGATCTTACTGTTTATAACCTCGGGGGGGAATATAAATTTAAAGAGAATTATTATAAGGATTTGGCTCATGTGATTATGGAAGCGGAGAAGTCTCAAGATCTGCAACTGGCAAGCTGGGGACTCAGGAGAGCTGACGGTGTAAGTTCTAGTCTAAGTACAGAGACAGGACAAGACCAGTGTTCCAGTTCAAAGACAATCAGAAAGAAAGAGAGAGAGAATTCTTCCTTATTCCAACTTTTTGTTCTACTGAGACTTCCTAGGGTTTAGAGGAGGCCCACCCACATTGGGGAGGGCAATCTGCTTTACTCAGTCTATCAATTCAAATGTTACTCTCATCCAGAAACAACCTCACAGATACACCTGGAAATAATGTTTAACCAATATTTGGGCACCCCTAAGACCCAGTCAAGTTGATACATAAAATTAATCATCACACATATATTATAGCTATCATTTACATCTCAGTGTGAATTTACATTTGAACATACAACTCTTTTAGAAGTAACTACAGTTTAAATTTTATGATAAACAAATTTATTTATAGGGACACCTGGGTGGCTTAGTCGGTTAAGCATCTGCCTTCCACTCAGGTCATGATCCCAAGGTCCTGGGATCCAGTCTTGCATTGGGCTCCTTGCTCATCAGGGAATCTGCTTCTCCCTCTGCCTGCCACTCCCCCCTGCTTGTGTCTTCCCTCCCTCTCTCTCTCTCTCTGACAAATAAATAAAGTCCTTAAAAAATATGTATATTTATATACCTAAGATATTTTTATATTAAGGGAAAGTATGGATATTTGGGGAAGAATAAGAAGTAACGGCTTTATCATGTCACTCTTCAACTTATTCTACCTGGATTATCCCAGCAACTGAAATCCAGAACAGAGTCAATGCATGCTCATTGTTTGGTAGAAGTTTTGGATACCTCTTGTGCCCATCTTCAGAACCCTCTCATCCCCACCTCCATCTCCAGTCACTGCTGCAGAGACTGGTTCTATCTAGGCTGTGATCAACTCTGTGCTGGTATAATCAGAAGACCATCATTTCAATTCCTGCTTGGAGCACCCACTTTAAACCTACTCTGTGCTTAATACCTAGGACCTGGAAATGAAGGCAGCTAATCCCCATGGGACCATCTTTGATCAATAGGGACCAATGGATAAACACTTACCCCTTTGGTCCTCTGGGCAGATAATTCCTCAGGTGCTTTCCATAAACCTCCTCAGAAAGTCCTAGCAGAATCAAGCCCATTGTGGTAGCCAACTCAATAATCCATCTTTGTGTTGGCTTTCCCTTCTTCCCTGTTGATGCCCATGCCTGTACTCTTGTTCCCAAGGATCACATTTCCAAATAAGTTACCCTAGAAGGTAGGCCTTTGTCTCAGGATCTGATTTCTGGAGAACTCAGACTAAGATTGTTGGGCTTTGTTATTTTATTCTGTCCTTAAAAAGGCTTCTAATGATCCAGAAGTTGCAGTTGTATTCAGTGACTAATCTAAAAATTCAACAGGAGTCCTAAAATGTCACCATGACTTCTTTCAAGATGCAGCTCTTTAAAACTAGCTGGTCAAAGAATCAGAACTGACCTCAAAGATAAACCTGCAATTGTTCTGCAGAAACATTAAAGTTTCTTTCAAGCTATTTTCAAGTTTAATTTCTCAAGTTTTCTAATTGCAGATCTGTGTGACAGCAAGACTGCCTGTGTCATTAGTGTTTTATTTTTTTGTCCACAACACATAAAAGTAAGTTCAGTGATACCACTCATCATGACTGCCAAAAGCCAGTATGAATGAAGTCATACATGCTACTCATAAAAGACCCTACTAGGGCTGAGCATCACCCATCATATAGGCAGGTCTGTGTTAATGAGACTGTAAAGAGAGCAACTTTGAGTTCTCAGCAACCTCCTTCATGGAGGCATCCAACCAAGCCATGTGATAATGGCCATGAGCAGAGTAGAGGTGTGTTGCTTTCACTCATACTCCCTTTACTTAATCCAAGAGTCCAGGGCCAAGCCCCTGCACATCACTGGTACCCAAAATCTAGTTAACACACATTCTAGGAAGGATTCACCATATCATATCCAGCTATTTCAAGGCACTGTTAGGTTTATGCACGTGAGTTTGGTTTGCACTATTTCAGATTCCTTGGAATTAAGAGTGAGTTTCTTATGTAATTCTTCTATAAAAGACAGTATAAAATGGTAAAAGATAGGCAATCCAAAAAGTCTGCATGCCTGGGCTGGCCTGCCAGTAGTCAGTTTGGCCCCACCATCACTCCCTTCTGAGCTGCAAGCTACATTTTCCAGAATCACCTTTGCAATATGGTTCCAACTAAGTTTGCCAATGGAAGGAACACAAGTGGATCTTACATTCACAGCCCACGGAGTTCTGACTGACACACCAGCCTCTCACTCAAAATTCTTAGAACCTAATACACACCAAGAGAGGGATGGGGGCACTATATGAATGATACCATCTTGGGTTACTCAAAAATATTTCTTGTTGAGAAGGGAACAAGATGGCAGAGGAGTAGGAGACCTGGATTTCATCTCCTCTCAGGAATTCAGCTGGATAGAGATCAAACCATTCTGAACACCTACAAACTCAACAGGAGATCAAAGAAAAGAATAGCAACAACTCTCTGAACAGAAAAGTGACCACTTTCTGGAAGGTAGGATGTGCGGAGAAGTGAATCCGAGGTGATATTCGGGAGGATAGACGGCGGGGGAGGGGCCTCCGTCGGCCGCTTCTGGCAAGTGATAGAGCCACGGAGCACAAAATCGGAACTTTTAGAAGTCTGCTCCGCTGAGGGAGGTCACTCCGGTGGCTAAGTGGGGGGTGGAACCCTCACAGGACAGTGTGGTCTCAGGACCCTTGGGGTCACAGAAAGACTGGGGGTGCCTGAGAGTGGCAGAGCTCCCAGGTATTGCAGCGGGGAAGCCGGATGCAGAGACGGAGCCAAGGCGCAGGCTCTCAGCTCCGGGTTGCCATAAACTGTGATCCGCGGCACAGTCGGGCCCCTGCTCCTCCAGCAGGGACCCAACAAGAGGCAGATCCAGGGAGACTCACCTTCCTCCCCGGGGAGGAGCAGCACGGGGGCGCACCGCAGGGATCTGCTGGGTTTGGAGATTCCACATGGGGTCGGGTGCCAGAGATAGAAACGTGCGGTCACAGGCCGGGTGAGCACGGAGTGCGGCCGGGGACCGGGGAGACAGGACTGACTGACAGCTTTTCTCTGGGGGTGCACTGAGGAGCGGGGCCCCAAGTTCTTGGCTCCTTCCGGGGCGGAGACTGGGAGGCTGCCATTTTCGCGCTCAGCCTCCAAAACTGTACGGAAAGCTCGCAGGAAACAAAAGCTCCCGAGAGCAAACCTGAGCAGATTACTTACCCGGACGGGGGAAGGGCAGGGCAATTCTGCCTCTGGCAAAGACATTTGGGAACCACAGCAACAGGCCCCTCCCCCAGAAGATCAGCAAGAACAGCCAGCCAAGACCAAGTTTACTGATCAGTGAGAACGGCAGAACTCCAGTGTTAGGGGAACAATGCACATAGAATCCATGGCTTTTTTATCATGATTCTTTAGTCTTTCAAAGTTAATTTTTTTTAACTGTCTTTTTTTTGAATTTTTCTTTTTCGCTTTTTCAACCAACATCTTATCAATCCCTTTTTTAAAAAACATTTTTATTTTTCATTTTTACTGTCATATTCTATCCCTTCATAGTAGTTACCTGTATTTTTGGCATATATATATAAGTTGTTCTCTCTTTAAAATTTTGAAATAGTTTCTTCTAACAGATCAAAATATACCCTAAATCTCTAGTGTATGGTTTTTTCTACTCCCCTGCCTGATCACATTCTCTCCCTTTTTTTTTAAATCCTCTTCTTTCTTTTTTCAAACAACTTCTTATCAATTCCTTTTATAAAATTTTTTATAATTTTCATCTTTACAGTCATATTCCATCCCTTCATCATATCAATGCTTATTTTTGTACATATATGTTATTCTTTCTTTAAAATTTTGGGAGGCACTTTCTTCTAACAGACCAAAATACACCCAAAATCTAGTGTGTGGCACTGATCTATGTACCAGCCTGATCATATTTGATCATATTTTTTTTTGTTTTGTTTTGTTCTGTTTTTGCTTGTTTTTATCTTTATCTTTTTCTTTTTTTTTTTCTTTTTCTTTTTTCTCTCTTTCCCTTTCTGTTCCCCCTGCTTCAGGTCTTCTCTGATTTGTTTAAAGTATATTTTCTGGGGACGTTGTTACCCTGTTAGCATTAATCTATTTTCCTCTGCACAAAATGAAAAGACGGAAGAAATCACCTCAACAAAAAGAACAAGAGGTAGTACCAACTGCCAGGGACCTACTCAATACAGACATTAGTACGATGTCGGATCTAGAGTTCAGACTCATCACCTTAAAGATACTAGCTGGGCTTGAAAAAAGCATGGAAGTTATTAGAGAAACGCTTTCTGGAGAAATAAAAGAACCAAAATCTAACCAAGTCGAAATCAAAAAGGCTATTAATGAGGTGCAATCAAAAATGGGAGCGCTAACTGCTAGGATAAATGAGGCAGAAGAGAGAATCAGTGATATAGAAGACCAAATGATGGAAAATAAAGAAGCTGAGAAAAAGAGAAATAAACAACTACTGGATCATGAGGGCAGAATTCGAGAGATAAGCAATACCATAAGATGAAACAACATTAGAATAATTGGGATCCCAGAAGAGGAAGAAAGAGAGAGGGGGGCAGAGGTATATTGGAGCAAATTATAGCAGAGAACTTCCCTAATTTGGGGAAGGAAAAGCAGGCATCAAAATCCAGGAGGCACAGAGAACCCCTCTCAAAATCAATAAAAATAGGTCAACACCACGACATCTAATACTAATACTTACGAGTCTCAGAGACAAAGAGAAAATCCTGAAAGCAGCTCAGGAGAAGAGATATGTAACCCACAATGGTAGAGACATTAGATTGGCAACAGACCTATCCACAGAGACCTGGCAGGCCAGAAAGGACTGGCAGGATATATTCAGAGCACTAAATGAGAAAAATATGCAGCCAAGAATACTATATCCAGCTAGGCTGTCATTGAAAATAGAAGGAGAGATAAAAAGCTTCCAGGACAAACAAAAACTAAAGGAATTTGCAAACATGAAACCAGCCCTCCAAGAAATCTTGAAAGGGGTCCTCTAAGCAAAGAGAGACCCTAAAAGCAACATAGACCAGAAAGGAACACAGACAATATACGATAACAGTCACCTTACAGGCAATACAATGGCATCTTTCCTATCTTTCAATAGTTACCCTGAATGTGAAGGGGCTAAATGCCCCAATCAAAAGACACAGGCTATCAGACTGGATTAAAAAACAAGACCCATTGATATGCTGTCTGCAAGAGACTCATTTTAGAACCAAAGACACCCCCAGATTGAAAGTGAGGGGGTGGAAAACCATTTACCATGCTAATGGACACCAAAAGAAAGCTGGGGTGGCAATCCTTATATCAGACAAATTCGATTTTAAACCAAAGACTGTAATAAGAGATGAGGAAGGACACTATATCCTACTTAAAGGATCTATCCAACAAGAAGATCTAACAATTGTAAATATCTATGCCCCTAACATGGGAGCAGCCAATTATATAAGGCAATTAATAAGAAAAGTAAAGAAACACATTGACAACATTACAATAATAGTGGGGGACTTTAACATCCCCCTCCCTGAAATGGACAGATCATCTAAGCAAAAGATCAACCAGGAAATAAAGACTTTAAATTACACAGTGGACCAAATGGACTTCACAGACATATTCAGAACATTCCATCCCAAAGCAACGGAATACACATTCTTCTCTAATGCTCATGGAACATTCTCCAGAATCAATCACATCCTAGGTCATAAATCAGGACTCAAATGGTACCAAAAGATTGGGATCATTCCCTGCCTATTTTCAGACCACAATGCTTTGAAACTAGAACTCAATCACAAGAGGAAAGTCAGAAAGAACTCAAATACATGGAGGCTAAAGAGCATGCTACTAAAGAATGAATGGGTCAACCAGGAAATTAAAGAAGAATTTAAAAAATTCATGGAAACCAATGAAAATGAAAACACAACTATTCAAAATCTTTGGGATGCAACAAAGGCAGTCCTAAGAGGAAAGTATATAGCAATACAAGCCATTCTCAGGAAACAAGAAAGGTCTCAAGTACACAACCTAACCCTACACCTAAAGGAGCTGGAGAAAGAACAGCAAATAAAGCCTAAACCCAATAGGAGAAGAGAAATAATAAAGATCAGAGCAGAAACCAATGAAATAGAAACCAAAAGAACAGTAGAACACATCAACGAAACTAGGAGCTGGTTCTATGAAAGAATTAACAAGATTGATAAACCCCTGGCCAGGCTTATCAAAAAGAGAAGAGAAATGACCCAAATCAGCAAAATCATGAATGAAAGAGGAGAGATCACAACCAACACCAAAGAAATACAAACAATTATAAGAACATATTAGGAGCAACTCTATGCCAGCAAATTAGATAACCTGGAAGAGATGGATGCATTCCTAGAGATGTATCAACTACCAAAACTGAACCAGGAAGAAATAGAAAACCTGAACAGACCTATAAACCACTAAGGAAATTGAAGCAGTCATCAAAAATCTCCCAAAAAACAAAAGCCCAGGGCCAGATGGCTTCCCAGGAGAATTCTACCAAACATTTCAAGAAGAATTAATACCTATTCTTCTGAAACTGTTTCAAAAAATAGAAATGGAAGGAAAACTTCTGAACTCATTTTATGAGGCCAGCATTACCTTTATCCCCAAACCAGACAAAGACCCCATCCAAAAGGAGAATTACAGACCAATATCCCTGATGAACATGGATGCAAAAATTCTCACCAAAATACTAGCCAATAGGATCCAACAGTACATTAAAAGGATTACTCACCACGACCAAGTGCCATTTATTCCTGGGCTGCAAGGTTGGTTCAACATCCGCAAATCAATCAACGTGATAGAATACATTAACAAAAGAAAGAACAAGAATCATATGATCCTCTCAATAGATGCAGAAAAAGCATTTGACAAAGTATAGCATCCTTTCTTGATCAAAACTCTTCAGAGCATAGGCATAGAGGGTACATACCTCAATATCATAAAAGCCATCTATGAAAAACCTACAGCGAATATCATTCTCAATGGGGAAAAACTGAGATCTTTCCCCCTAAGGTCAGGAACGCGGCAGGGATGTCCACTATCACCACTGCTATTCAACATAGTATTGGAAGTCCTAGCCACAGCAATCAGACAACAAAAAGAAATCAAAGGCATCCAAATTGGCAAAGAAGAAGTCAAACTCTCACTCTTTGTAGATGATATGATACTTTATGTGGAAAACCCAAAGACTCCACCCCAAAACTGCTAGAACTCATACAGGAATTCAGTAAAGTGGCAGGATATAAAATCAATTCACAGCAGTCAGTGGCATTCCTATACACCAACAACAAGACAGAAGAAAGAGAAATTAAGGAGTTGATCCCATTTACAATTGCACCCAAAACCATAAGATACCTAGGAATAAATCTAACCAAAGAGACAAAGGATCTGTACTCAGAAAACTATAAAATACTCATGAAAGAAATTGAGGAAGACACAAAGAATTGGAAAAACATTCCATGCTCATGGATTGGAAGAACAAATATTGTGATGATGTCAGTGCTACCTAGAGCAATCTACACATTCAATGTAATCCCCATCAAAATACCATCCACTTTTTTCAAAGAAATGGAACAAATAATCCTAAAATTTGTATGGAACCAGAAAAGACCCCGCATAGCTAGAGGAATATTGAAAAAGAAAAGCAAAGCTGGCAGCATCACAATTCCAGACTTCCAGCTCTATTACAAAGCTGTCATCATCAAGACAGTATGGTACTGGCACAAAAACAGACACATAGATCAATGGAACAGAATAGAGAGCCCAGAAATGGACCCTCAACTCTAAGGTCAACTAATCTTCGACCAAGCAGGAAAGAATATCCAATGGAAAAAAGACAGTCTCTTCAACAAATGCTGTTGGGAAAATTGGACAGCCACTTGCAGAAGAATGAAACTGGACCATTTCCTTACACCACACACAAAAATAGACTCCAAATGGTTGAAAGACCTCAATGTGAGACAGGAATCCATCAAAATCCTAAAGGAGAACACAGGCAGCAACCTCTTCGACCTCAGCCGCAGCAACTTCTTTCCTAGAAACATCACCCTTTGGTCAAGGGAAGTAAGGGCAAAAATGAACTACTGGGACGTCATCAAGATAAAAAGCTTTTGCAAAGCAAAGGAAACAGTCCACAAAACCAAAAGACAACCAACAGAATGGGAGAAGATATTTGTAAATGACATATCAGATAAAGGGCTAGTATCCAAAATCTATAAAGAACTTATCAAACTCAACACCCAAAGAACAAAGAATCCAATCAAGAAATGGGCAGAAGACATGAACAGACATTTTTCCAAAGAAGATATCCAAATGGCCAACAGACACATGAAAAAGTGCTCAACATGGCTCGGCATCAGGGAAATCCAAATCAAAACCTCAATGAGATACCACCTCACACCAGTGAGAATGGCTAAAATTAACAAGTCAGGAAACGACAGATGTTGGCAGGGATGCGGAGAAAAGGGAACCCTCCTACACTGTTGGTGGGAATGCAAGCTGGTGCAGCCACTCTGGAAAACAGTATGGAGGTTCCTCAGAAAGTTGAAAATAGAGCTACCCTACGATCCAGGAATTGCACTACTGGGATATTTACCCCAAAGATACAAAAGTAGGGATCCGAAGAGGTATGTGCACCCCTATGTTTATAGCAGCAATGTCCACAATAGCCAAACTGTGGAAAGAGCCAAGATGTCCATCGACAGATGAATGGATAAAGAAGAGGTGGTATATATATACAATGGAATATTATGCAGCCATCAAAAGGAATGAGATCTTGCCATTTGCAACGACGTGGATGGAACTGGAGGGTGTTATGCTGAGCGAAATAAGTCAAAAAGAGAAAGACATGTGTCATATGACCTCACTGATATGAGGAATTCTTAATCTCAGGAAACAAACTGAGGGTTGCTGGAGTGGTGGGGGGTGGGAGGGATGGGGTGGCTGGGTGATAGATACTGGGGAGGGTATGTGCTATGGTGGGCACTGTGAATTGTGTAAGACTGTTGAATCACAGACCTGTACCTCTGAAACAAATAATACATTATATGTTTAAAAGAAAAAGAAGAAGAAGATAGCAGGAAGAGAGAAATGAAGGGGGGTAAATCGGAGGGGGAGACGAACCATGAGAGACTATGGACTCTGAGAAACAAACTGAAGGTTCTAGAGGGGAAGGGTGTGGGGGGATGGGTTAGCCTGGTGATGGGTATTAAAGAGGGCATATACTGAATGGAGCACTGGGTGTTATACGTGAACAATGAATCATGGAACACTACATCAAAAACTAAGGATATAATGTATGGTGATTAACATAACATAATAAAATAAAAAAATATTTCTTGTTAATAGCCATCAATTTCCCCACATGGCCTGGTTAATTCACTCAGAGTTGGTTTCCTCATTTTTGGAGGCTCCCACCAGAGCTTTTGACCCTCTTGCTAGTTCAAGAGTCTCCTTGTTAGTGTCCCAGTGCTTTTACCATCACTCCCAAAGGCCTGTTCACCACTTCCTCCAGGAGACCTTCACATCATCACATCAACAGACTTTCTGTTACACTACCTGTAAGCTTGTTTTTTAAGGACTTTCATGGAAATCCCACCTAAATCTTATATCTCAATGGCCACCCCTACCTGCAAAAGAAGTTGAAAAATGTGGTTGTGTAGCTAGGCACATTGACAGCTGAAATAAAACCAAAGTTCTGTGACTAAGAAAGAAGTTGGAAATGGACAGTAGACAGGCAACTAGGAGTCTCTACCACAGTGGTGAAGACCATGGCCTCTGGAGGCAAACTGACTGTGCCACCAAGTAGATAAGTGGTTCTGAGCAAGTCACTTAACCTCCCAGAGCCCAGCCCATCTGTCTGTGAGACAGGGATAATAACAAAGTGGCTTCATGAGGTCACTGTGTGGATTAAAAGAGACAAGTCCTTAGAGTGGCCCTCACAGTGCCAGGCATGCACTTAATGCCAGAGAGTCAGAACCTTTCACAGATGACCGGAAATAGCTTTACTCTTCTCCTTGGCTCATAGTCTGAAATCTCCCTTGTCTGTCCCTTACCTACCTACCTGCTAATCCCACAGCTTCCCAAAACAGTCTTGCTCAGCCCAGTGTAATCAGGTTCAAGACTTTGATCTTAAATCCTATGTGAGCCTCCTCCCTTGTGGCAAAGGCCATCAGTGCCCACTTGGGACTCATCGTTTTAGCACATGCCAAGGGGCCTCCCACAAGCACATGTGCCCTGAGGACCTTCTCGCCACACACATGAAGCCAGTAGATGTAAGGGGGGAAGGGTGGCACCCCCAGGAGCAGCCTTCCTCAGTGACAGAGGGAACGGCTCTAAGGTAGGACTGAGCCATGTGGTAATCTGCTAAATTTGGCACCTTTCATTGGCTTCTTTCTCTTGACCATCTTGGCTCCCCCCTTCTTACCAGTGCATCCTGGTACCACCTGCAAAGAAACTACTCACATTGAAATCTCATCTGGAGTCAGCACCTCTGCCTGGTCTTAGCCTCCACAGTGGCAGACGCACCAGTATGGAGTGAGAACAGCCAACTCTCATGTCTCCAACATCCTTGTTCCACACTCCTGCTCCACCTGTGGATGAACAGGGAAAGGGAGGCAGAGTCCTTTCCCTTCAAGACTGCTGAAGTCTTCCTGTCCCCTTCAAACCCCAATGGGAGCATCTAAGTATTGCAGGGTTTTGTGGGAAGGATGTTGGGAAGAAAGCCACTGCATTACCCCCCTGACATGGGTGATGCTCCCCAACTCACCTCTTCCAGCACCCCCATAGAGTCCCACCCCTGTGCTCCCTCTGTACAAGCCTCTTGCTGCCAAGGTCCCTCACTGGCAGGCAGTCCCCTTGGATGAGAACCGCTGAGGAAACCTAAGCCCTCCTACCTTCCCAAGCATCCTCTGGGCCCAAAGGAAGCACAGGCATCTTTGCCATACCAAATGGTGCAAAGCACCTATAACACTCCTGTCCTCTTGCCCTGTACCCTGTTAGTACAGGCTACTCCCATGGGCCTCTCACCTTAAGGATCTCTAGACAAGGAGCTGACTCTAGTCTCCCCAATGCTGAATACTCCCAGTCTCCCAAGGATGCTTGTCAGGCTGCCCAGGAACTCCCCTTCCATAGGCAGCCCTAGAAGCACCCAGAGGTTTCATCAACTCAGACAGTGTCCTGCAAGGAGTGAGATGCTAGCCTCCCTTTATTTATAGAGTTTGCTTGGCGTCACCTCACTTAGCTTGGGGCTGAAGGCCCCCAATGAAGAAGGAAAAGAAAATGACACATCACCAACACCAGACTGATGACTCATGACCCCTACAAATTTTTCAGGTCTATCCCTCCACCCAAAGAGGAAAGTGCACTGGTGAAGGTGGCAGAAGCATTTCTGTCACCTCTTAGTAAGTCCTGGAGAGGGAGAGGTCCACTGGCTCCTTTGCTGCTCTGGGGCTATGAAGTTCTTAGTGCTCACTGTCCTGACCTTAGAGCTCTAACCAGAGTTCTGAGGTACCAGGATACACCCCAACCAGTGTCCCTCAATTCCATTATTATTGTTGTTATTGTAACTTTCCCAGCCACACTGACCATGTTTAACTAAGTGCTCCTCTTCCAGGCAGTCCTCCCAGTAAGGCATTTGCAGAAGCATGGTCACTTCCTCCTTTTCTTAGTGGCCCCTCACTCTAATTTCCTGATGTTCCCCAGAGTCTTTCTTAGCTTCCAAACTTGAGGTTCAACCCTGACTGGCATGAGAAATGCCCTGCAGTCCAGCCAGAGTTGGGGCCTGGAATCGAGAAGTTGCTCAACTGATATCCCCTTGGTGTGTGTGGAGGGGTGTGTGTGTCTATGTATTTACACACACTTATATCCATGTTTGTATATGATCTCTGGAATCTGCAATGAGAAGGGAACTGGGTGGTTGGAGGATGGGGTGCAAGATTTATATTACTAATAATAGCTAACACATGTTTTGTACTTCCTATGAGCCAGCACTGTGCTGGGCACTTAATATATAGTAATTCATTTAATTATCATAACAACTGTCTGTGGTAGATGCTATTATTATGCTTATTTTACAGATGAGGAAACTCTGTTTCTATTTTTTACCTTAGGCTTGCATTCCCTATTTAAAGAGAGATGACAGATGGAAGGATGGACAGTTGGACAGATTTAAGCTCTCCAGGTAAACATTTCACATGCCCAGTTGAAACCCTGTGTTCTAAAGTTACTGTTCCAACCTCAGTAAGTGCCAAGAGTTTCTAGAATACCCCAGAGGGGGGAACAGGAGGTAAGAGAACCTCTTGGCCACAGCCTCTACCTATTGTGATCAGAGCTGCCCTCCAAAGACCTGGTGTTAATGAGGCTTGGACCAGCTGCTGGAGTGCATGCGGTATGGAATCCTTCTCAATAAATCCCTGTCTCCCTCACAAATGGTTCAGGATGAGATCTGTAAGTCACTGTACATAGTGCATGAAGAGTAGACAGACCCACCAAACAGGGCTCAATGGAGTCAGATGAGCTCATACATCTTAATGTGCTGTGGGAGGGGTGGAAGGAGGCTGGGGCCATAACTTGGTTTCCTAATGGGAATGAGGGAAGCACTTCTGCATCAAGGTGACTTCACCCGATTACAGCTGAAAATGAATGAGATCATGTCTGTAAACTCCTGTGAAGATCTTTGAGATCTTCAAAGAGAGTGCAACACCCTCCCAGTTCACGATTAATTCTAAGCTTGCAGGTGCATACAAGCTCTTTTCCTTCCAACCTAAGCCATCCTTTGGAGCCACTCACAGAACTAAATGTATGAAGTGGCAAGGTGACTGCCTGAAGCACCAGGTCTACATCCTAACCCCCTAGTACTCTCTGTCATTTTAACAAATGTCATTGGATGGCTTCTCACTGGCTGGGTTAGGTCATGGCCCCACACCAGAACCAACCAAAAGGAATGGAAAGATTTCATTAGACCTAGGAAACCAATCATATCCCCAGCACTAGAGTCCAGGAAGGGTGTATCTGTCCCACTAAATTGCAGAGGCTAAGCAGGGAAGGGGAGGAATCCATTGATGGAATGCAGTGTAGAGGAAAGGCAGACAAAAGAAAGAGATGTCCAAAATGGAGCCTCTTTGAGTCCATAGCCTCAAAGTGAGATAAAATTTAGCTAATAAAAATACATGGGCAGGTTGTCCCCAGGGGCTATCATGAGCTATGTGTAAAATCATCAAATGGTAGAAATAGAAGAAACCTTGTAGACCTTCTTATCCTACCCCCTCATTTTACTGGTGAGGAAGCTGTGTCCCACGGAGGCCACCCAGGAGCTGCCAACAGAGCTGGGTCAGACTCCTACCTGGTCTCCTGACTCCAGGGCGGTAAGAACAGTACTGGCAAAGCCTGAGGGTGGGGGACATGTGCCCTGCCCCTTCAACCTCCCTGAGAGCAAATTTTTAAAAACTTCTCTTAGAAACTGGGAGAGAATCAGTATTCTGGTTGTGATATTATACTATAATTTTGCAAAATGCTTACATTGGGAGAAACTAGATGAAGGGTGCAGAGAATCCTTCTGTATTATGTCTTACAACTGCCTGAAAATCTACAATTATCTCAATAAAATTTTCAATTAAAAAACTGTGAGAGGTTTTTCAAAATGGCAAAAAATTTTATATCCAACCAAGACAGTGCTTGCTATATTTGACTCATCAAATCACCCTCTGAACCAAATAGAGAAATATAGAACAAAAATAGAAAAAGTATTAAAATATATACTTGTGTGCATGTGTGTACCATAGCTTCACTCAAAACCAAAGCAAACATCTCCCAAACAAGATCAGAAGTGGAACAGAAACACTCAGCTATAAGGGAATGAGGTAGAGGCTTTGTTGAAGCTATGGGTCTATTGTACTCTGGGACTAGGGTCGGGCAGAGTGACTGGGTATCAATCCCCATATAGGAACAGGGACCAAGTGCATTCATGTTAGGGCAGGGTACAGAGGGCTAGGGCAGGCTTCTCTCATCCATGATGGGTCATAATTCAACATCCACAGTGCAAGTATAGATAACAAAATCTTGACAGGGTAGATGGAGAAGCAGAGAAAACCCACAGTCACTGGTTGCAAAAGGCATCTGCAATATCCATGCAGGATGAGAGGCCAAAGTGGCCAATATAAGAATTGGTTTTGAGCTACCCAACCTGGAGAGATGAACACAGGGGAGGGAAAAACCACACACATACACACACAGACACACACACACACACACACTTTACTGTCTTCCCTCTCCTTCTTCTTCTTGTTTTGGCCCTTGTTTCTGCTCTTCACTGAATAGACAAAATTCAGTCCATCCAAAACAGCCAGCATTGCTGCCCCCAGAGGCTAAAGACAATGTAAGGTTGTTTTGTTACTGCCTTGGACACCTCTATGCCCTTTAATCTGAGAAATCCATTTTAAAAAGGTGTGTTAAAAGATCCTCAGAATTTTCAAACTGTTATTTTTCTCTAGAAATTATTGGCATAGCCCTCCTGCCCCTGTGTGCTCGAAGGCCTGGGAATATTTGTTAGGAGGGAAGGGCACAAGATACCATCCTCCAAAGCCTCTTGGATTCAGTGCCTCCCTAGAAGTTTCATCTCTAAGAATGTGCTTCATTTGGATTGTGTGTCCCAAATTCTTTGCCCATAAAACACCCTTCTAAAGAACCAAAGAAGTTTATCCTCATCCAAAAAAAAAAGAGCAAGTATAAGAATAGAGTCAAAAGCTTTCCCTGAGGTCACAAAGCAAATCAGAATCAAAGTTTGGGCTTGACTCCAGAGTCCTCTACCCAGCCTGCTTTCCCCTATACCTCAAGACCTCCTTTGCACACTTTGAATATAGAATATCAAACAGAAAGCTACAACCTGTTTTCCTTAAATTCCAGCTAAAGTCAAGGAAATCTTAACTTTTCAGGATGACATAATTAGAGGATAGTTTGGTTTCACATTGTTTAGCACAACTCCAAGATTGAAATAAATGTTTGGTTAAAAAAAATTTATAGACTATGAATTGGAGTGACATGGGACATATACTCTAATTCCTCAATTTCTCAGATAGCAAAATTGAGGTAGAGCTAGGAGAAGGGATTTGTTCTAGTCAGAGGAAGAGCTCTGGGCTCACAATTCAACATTTACTGAGCACTCAATTGCTGGAACTGAGCTAGCTGTGTCCATCCACTACCTGACCTAAATTCCGCAGAGCCTCAGGCATAAGATACCATTAATTCTATCCCCATCTTATAGACCAGAACTTGGAGGCTAAGAGAGGTCAGGTAACTGGCCCAAGGTGACACCGTTAGTGAATGGCACTATCTAGAATCGAGGCCAGGTAGGGCAGACTTCAAAGTCCACCTCAAGACCACACTATGCCATCCTTTCCTTGCCCATTAACCATGTGGCTCCAGGAAATGTCTTGCATGAGTCAGATCTTGTTTTGTGCCCTGGCTCTATCACTCTCTACCCAGGCAGAGTTTAGCAACTTAACCTCTTTGAAACTCTGTTTCTCAGCGCCTAGGTGGCTCAGTCGGTTAAGCATCTGCCTTCAGCTCCGGTCATGATCCCAGAGTCCTGGGATCCAGCCCTGCATCAGGCTCCCTGCTCAGTGGGGAGCCTGCTTCTCTCTCTCCCTCTGCTGCTTCCCCTGCTTGTGCTCTCTTCCTCTCCCTCTCTCTCTCAAATAATAAATCTTAAAAATAAAAAAAAAAGAAAGAAACTCAGTCTCTTCATCTGTGAAGTGGGCATTATAATAACACCCACCTTGCAGGCCTATTATGGGATTGAGATGATCTATGTAAATCACCTAGCCCTGTTCTTGGCCATAGTAGTTAGTTTGTTCTCCTGTTTACCCTCTTGTGGTAATCAGCCTGCAAAACAACCCCCAATGATTTCCCACCTCCTGATATTATATCCTTGTATATTTTCCCAAACTGTACAAAAGTCAGTTTGTGTGACCAAGAGAGTATAGCAGAAGTGATATACATCATTTCAAAAAACAGGGTATAAAAGATTATGACTTCCCTCTCAGTCTATCATCTATTTATCTATCATCTGTGGGATCACTTGGGAACACCAATAGCCATGTCACGAATGGCTCTATAGAGAGGAGCACCATGGAACTAAGGCCTCTAGCTAAGAGCTAGCAAGAAACTGAGGCCCTCCAAAAACCATGTGAGGGATCTTGGAAAGGGATCTTTCAGCCCCAGTCCAGCATTCAGGTGACAGCAGGCCCAGCCGACAGCTTGACTGCAACTTCACAAGAGATTCTGAGCCAGAACCACCCAAATAATCCACTCCTAGATTTCTGACCCTCAGAAGCTGTATGAAACACTAAATGTTTGTTGACTCAAACTGCTAAGTTTTGGAGTTATTCGTTACACAGAAATAGACAGCTAATACACCCTTACTTGATTTCCATGGGGGGATCCATAGAGTTATGATGATAGATTTTTGGAGCCTGGGGCTTGGCTCAGAGTTTTCAGGCCTGGCCAAGTTTCTTCAGAGACCCATACATAACTGCCTGATTAAGATTTGTCCCACTTAACACTCCATGTACATCTTCCCCTTGGCCTGCTTCACTGGGTCTGCATTTAGAAACTGCCTTTAATAGTCTTGAAACAGAATCCCGTTCCAAGCCATCAAGCAACGGAAACAAAGGTGTTCCTTGGGGGCGGGGGAGGGGGAGCAGCGAATGAAAGCATTCTTTTCATTTACATGTCAGCCATGGAGAACAACATGAAAGCATTTTTCAAGTTTTCTTGAATTTGGGCTTCTGTTTTGATTTTTTAAAAGTGCAAATCAGCATCCAAGACCAAACCTTGGGGTAGCAGAGAAATTTAATTAGAACGTAGGATGTTTTACATAAATTTGTTTCTTTCTGTTGTTTTCTTAAGGCTAACAGGATCACCCATCTGCTTAAAATATAATTGAGTGGGGAAGTGAGAAGAGAATAAAAGATCTATTCAGAAAGTTTAATTCCAAACCAGAAGCCTGGGTGTAACTGCTGATACTGACCTTGAATTGGGGTGGGGGGGAGAGGTTCTCTGTAAGCCAAAGATATATAGTAGTCAGAATCATCAGCCCCCAGCCTATGATAGTCATAAGGAATATTCAGAAATATTCTGGCCCTCTCCTTTTGGGCACACAGTAAGATTGCAGTTGCCATTCTCTCTTTCTTTTAAAGTTATGCAGGGGTGTGTGACTTGCTCTAGCCAATAAACTATGAGCAGAGATGATATGTACCACTCTCAAGTGGAAACTTTAAGAGCTAGCACACCAATCCCTTCCCTCTGCCATAGAGATCATAGTAGTACCTGTTGAGATGGCACTATGGTCAACCTGGCTCTCTGACCCCAATGAGCAGACCATCCCAGGCAGGTTATAGTGAACATATAATAAGAACCATAAATACATTTTTGTTAAGTTAAGTTACTGAGATTTGATAGGAGTAGGGGTGGAGGAGTATTAGTTACACAGTTTAAACCAGTGTACCTAACTAATGCATTGACTTAGAAAATTAGTCCATGATTTGTTCAATCTTTATTCACTCAGTGAACATTTAGCAAGCCCTAACTCCATGTCAAACATCATTCTAGATCCAGGAGGTACCACCTAGGACAATATAAGGCACCCAGTACTTGTGGAATAAATATTTGTTGAATAAAGAAATAATCATAATAATTACTAATATCAACATAATGCTTAGTTTATAAGAAGGGCCCAATAAATGACATATGCCGTGAATTTTTTTCAACAACTCTAGGAGGTAAATACTACCACTACATCCATCCATACATATAAGAAACATAGGGTTTAAAGTGGTTAAGTCATTCACTGTACATTATATAATCAATAAGTTGTACAGCTAGCCCTAAACCCAGGTTATCTCTGGATCTATAGTTTGTGCTGTTAACCATTATATTATGCTATCGCCAAACAGGTGAGTGAATAAATGAGAATAAAGAGGAAGCATTTGTCTTTGAAGGTTTTACAATATAGCAGGGACACTGATGTGCACAAACAATTCCAGTTCCAAGAAATCTGAACCTGGTGGAACTGGAAAGGTTTTACAGAGAAAGCAACATTTGAGCTGGGTATGGAAGAAGCTCAGACAAGTTAACAGACAAGGGGTGAGAGCATTCCAGGCTAAGAGAATAGCATTTTCAAGGGCATGATGGGTAGTGCCACTACCAGGAAACAGGCCTCATTACAAGAATGAGAAATCCCCCTTTGTCTTCCCAATACCCTGTAGCTGGTCTAAGAAAGTCCTTAGCTGTGACAAAGTAGCCAGTAGTGAAAGAAGGAAAGTAAGCACTGTGCTAGCTACATGACTTTCAGGGCCACCATTCACTCTATGAATGTTTCTTGAGCCTCTCCATCAAGCCTGGCAATATGCTGGCCCTGGGGCTGTAGCAATGAGTAGCTGAGAATTGCAGACCTGAGCGGTAGGCTTTAGAGGCCAGTTTGCATCAGGATAATCTACACAAGCCAGGCAAGGCTCAAGCAGAAATCCTAGCCAGATGAATGACCTTTGGAAGGATTTTGAACAAGTGGCCCAATCCCTGGGACAGAAGCACACCGTCTTCTTAGCCATCCTTTGTCCTAGTGGGCAGCCATCTATGTCAAGTATATTAACTGGACCTCAGAGTGTCCAAGATATGTTGGGTTCGTAGATACTTTATCCAAAGACATCCTCACTTCCCTTGTCTTTCCTAGCCTCTAGCTACTTTTGTTGTAACTGCAATAGTATGGGAAGTTTTATAAAAATCCCTGTAGCATAATACAGGAGTAGTGGTGTTTGAGGGCTGGCTGAAAGGGCTTTGGAGGCTTACAAAAGGATCTGGTTTCCCAGAAGCTTATGTCTGTGTGGCTCTGCTTCAAAGGCCACTAAATTCCCGCCAGAATTAAGAAGAAAAATTCCTCAAAATCCTTTTCACTCAGGGTGTGGAAGGCAAGGATTAGATCCATCATGCACAACCTATCTTACTATCCATGATTCTCTTTTGTGGGGCTTCAGCTGGCTCAAGGATGTTCTGCCTGCCTGCAGAGGGACAGACTCTGTGGGCTTAAAATTGGCAATCAGCAGCATCAAAAGCTCAAAGCTTCCGACCTCCAAATGACTGGAATCACCCCTCAAAACCAGACCAACTTGCCAAAAATAAGTTAGTCAAAAGCTACCTTGCAAAATAATCAATTTTCCAAAAGTCTAATAAACAGTAAAAACTCACCAAATTAGGATTTTTTTTCTCTAGGTGCCCCTGCCTCTCACCTTGCCTTGGCCCTTGGAATATTTACCTTAAAAATTGTTTTCAATCAACAAATTGGACATTCAGTGAACTGGTTATTCAGTGAATTAATTCATTACTGATTTTCACAAATTGACCTATAACAGTCCCTCACCTGGATGCATACAAGGACTTCTGATCAGTTCCTCCCTCCCCCAGTCAGTCATGAGAGCACTTGTCAGAAAAGTTTCCATGACCTTAATGACCTCAATTGTTTTGGCCAGAAGGCCTTTGCATCTGAATATGGGAGAATTGTCACCATCCCCCACAGCGATGCACCACCCCTCCCCAGTGTGGGAAGGAGGTTTCATTGTTGAAAACTTGCCCGCTGTTTGTTTACTTAAATTTGGGCACTTTCTCTGACCTCACTGGAAAGTCATTATGAAAGAGCGAACTCTTGGCAGGTGCGTACGTTACAAGTGACATGCTTTAAAAACACCTCGTGTAAATCAGATATTGCCATAAAATGGAAATTGCAGCCACAAATTGCATACTTATTACAGCAGTGTCTGATATATGAGGTGACGTTGACACTATATAACAACAGGTAGCCTGAGAAATAGGAAGTTACATGTGGAGCATAAAAGATAATTATTTTCCAATCCACAATAATACAATCTCCCTTATTTCTGACATGACAGAATCCTGCATCAAAGCTGGAAAGATACTTAAGGCTGGTATCCAAGCCCTTCATTTTACAGATAAGAAGGCTGAGGCCAGTAAGAGCATAGGATCTGCCCAAGGTCACTTGGAGAGAGCCTAGCAGAGCTGCTGCCTTGACACCAGGCAAGAAAATTCCATGGCTCTATCCACATTCTTCCCTGAGTTTATGAAGATAGGAAATCTACTTGAGTCTACTCCACAGTGGAGTCAAAGGAGCACTCTGGAGGAGACAAGGCAAGAGACACATGGCCCCTGCCATCAAAACATTCACAGTTGGGCACAATGGAAAGACCAAGCTTAAGCCTTACCTCTTTGACCTTGGACAAGTCATTTAGTCTCACTGAGTTTCAGTTTCTTAGTACAAAAGATGAAGCTGATTTCACGTACCTATCTCACAAAGATATCATAAAGAATTAAATGAGACATTCGAGGTAAGATAAACAAATGAGGCATTTGACCTATCAAGAACCAAATTCATGTCATTTTGTACCAATCTACAAAAGGGCCACCATTGCCAAAAGTGAATGCCATCACAGTTCAGGGTGAAACTGATGGGGTTGTTATACTCAACATCTGTATCCTCCAGCCATTGTCCCAGATATGTCTCCCCAGAACCTCTACAGATATGCACCTCCCAGACACCCTTAATGGCATCACTCTGTCCCCCAATTTACAGTTACTTCCAATTTCAAAGGACTTATGATTCCAGAAATTGAAATTCTAAGTGAATTCAGTGGTCCATGCACACATTTCTGAAACTCTGCCACCACTAATCCCATTTCCCAGAATATAAACTGCCCAAGGGCTGGGATATTTTGGTCCTTCATTCCACAGACATTTATGGAGAGCCTACTTTACACCAGACTCTGAACAAAGCAGACAAACTCTTGCTTTAATGGATTGAGATATGCAATTAAGAAAGAGAAAAGTAGAAAATTCTTTAAGTAGAAGAGAAAACCAAGATAATGTCAGAGTGACAGATACTATGAAGGAATACAAATGGCTGATATATTGACTGGGAATATGGCACACAATCAGGGTGGCATTCAGCTAGTGTGCACAGATGTGGCCGTCCCAGTTGTGCATGGCTAGTATCTGTTGGATTAATCAGTGATTGTGCCATCCCTGATGTTAGAAATGTTTAATGCCACCACTGGTGTGTGGTGCATCTTTAGATTGTTGAGGAGGGCATCTTCAAGAGCACAGTATTGAGCAAGATCTGAATAATGAGAAGTTGACCATGAGTAGATCTAAGGGAGGAGTGTTCCAGAAGACAGCACCAGCATGTGCAAAAGACCTGTGGCAGGAAGAGAAGCTGGGAGTAGGTTACATCAACATGGATGGGACTGGAGGAGATTTTGCTCAGTGAAATAAGTCAAGCAGAGAAAGTCAATTATCGTATGATTTCACTTATTTGTGGTACATAAGGAATAGCATGGAGGACATTAGGAGAAGGAAGAACCAGCCAGGGTGACTGATGCACAGTAATCACCAGGTTGGCAAGGTGAGCAGGAGCCATGTACCAAATTTGGGGGTTATTCAGAGTGTGGAGAGGAGGAAGAGTTTCAAGCTAGGGAGTGAAAGGATTTGGATTTTCAATTGTAAAAGAGCACCCTAGTTGCTTCTGTGGAGAGGTAAGTGTGTATCAGTGCCTAGAATTGTGCCTACTAGGTAGCAGGAGCTGAATAACCTACTACTAAATCAAAGAATGAACATGCCTGTACCTTCTCAGGTGCTAAATGAGGCCATTCCTGATCTGAGTTGAGTATTTTTTAAGTCCTCTCTCTATGGCCACTACTGAGCAAAGGTGAAATGTTCTCATGCATTTTAGCTGCTGATGGTGCTTGAGCTATTCCAATGAGCCCCAGCTTAGACGGTCGTCCCTGAGGCAGGCTCCGGACTTCACACAGTGGGGATGCTTGAGGAACACCTTGGGCAGTTTTCGGGCAGAAATGGACATCTCACACCTTTCTCACTCACAAACCTTAGCACATAGAAGCCCATGCTGAGGAGCTCCTATTTTTTCTGTAGGTCTCTCCACTATAATGGGAAAATTAGACTGTCATTCAGGAAAAGTCCTATTTAGGATTGCCATTAGCACCTCTGATTTTGCAGTCTGGGTTTGTACATGATTTTCTCACTTTGCTTGTCAAGGAAAGGAAAGGAGAAGCTTGGGAGAGAATTTTGTTTATTTATTCAACAAATATTTATTTGTTATTAACCTAGTATGTTGCAGATATTGCTATAGGTGCTGGGAGTACAGAACTCATTAAAAATTTTTTTTTTAATTTTATTATGTTAGTCACCATACAATACATCATTAGTTTTTGATGTAGTGATCCACGATTCATTGTTTTTGTATAATACCCAGTGCTCCATGCAGTACGTGCCCTCCTTAATACCCATCACTGGGCTAACCAATCCCCTCTTCCCTCTAAAACCCTCAGATTGCTTCTCAGAGTCCATAGTCTTTCATGGTTCATCTCTCCCTCCGATTCCTCCCCTTCATTTTTCCCTTTCTTCTCCTGATGTCCTCCATGTTATTCCTTATGTTCCACAAATAAGTGAAATCATACAATAATTGACTTTCTTTGCTTGACTTATTTCACTGAGCATAATCTCCTCCAGTCCCATCCATGTTGATATAAAAGTTGGGTATTCATCCTTTCTGATGGCTGAGTAATATTCCATTGTATATATGGACCACATCTTCTTTATCCATTCATAGTTGAAGGGCATCTCGGCTCTTTCCACAGTTTGGCTATGAGGACATTGCTGCTATGAACATTGGGGTGCATATGGCCCTTCTTTTCACTACATCTGTGTCCTTGGGGTAAATACCCAGTAGTGCAATTGCTGGGTCATAGGGTAGCTCTATTTTTAAAATTTTGAGGCACCTCCACACTATTTTCCAAAGTGGCTGTACCAACTTGCATTCCCACCAACAGTGTAAGAGGGTTCTACTTTCTCCACAACCTCTCCAACATCTGTTGTTTCTTGCCTTGTCAATTTTTGCCATTCTAACTGGTGTAAGGTGGTATCTCAACGTGGTTTTGATTTGAATTTCCCGATGGCTAATGACGATGAACATTTTTTCATGTGTCTGTTAGCCATTTGTATGTCTTCTTTGGAGAAGTGTCTGTTCATGTCTTCTGCCTCATTTTTTACTTATTTGTTTTTTGGGTGTTGAGTTTGAGAAGTTCTTTATAGATCTTGGATACCAGCCCCCCCACTTTTTTAAAGATTTTATTTATTTATTTGACAGAGAGAGACACAGCGAGAGAGGGAACACAAGCAAGGGGAGTGGGAGAGGGAGAAGCAGGCTTCCCGCCGAGCAGGGAGCCCGATGTGGGGCTCGATCCCAGGACCCTGGGATCATGACCTGAGCCGAAGGCAGACGCTTAACAACTGAGCCACTCAGGCACCCCAAGATACAAGCCCTTTATCTATAGTGTCTTTTGCAAATATCTTCTCCCATGCTGTGGGTTGCCTCTATGTTTTGTTGACTGTTTCCTTTGCTGTGAAGATGAGGAACTCATGAAATTTAAAAAACAAATCATTGTCTTTGTGAGGAGAAACAGACAATACACAAAACAAAGCAAATCATTATATATATAATTTTATATGTGTAATACTTGAGATATATATATATAAAATACTTAATTGCACAGGAAACAGGAGAGGGAGAGTCCAGGGGCTGCATATTTAAATAAGGTCCTCAGGGAAAGTCACTTGAAGGAGGTGAGGGATTAGTCCTAATGAAGTCTGCAGGGAGAGTGCTGCAGGCAAACTGTCCAGAGGAATAGGGCTTAGGGTGTTTAAGGAGCCACAAGGACACCAGTATGGCTAGAGTAGAATAGAAAAGGGCGAAAAGAGTGTGAAAGAAAGGCAAAGAGGTGACGCTGGGGCAGATGATGTTGGGCTCTGTGGGTCTGGTTAAGATTGGCTCTTATACAGAATGAAACGGAAAACACCAGAGGATTTTGAGCAGACATATATTTACAGGATCATTTTGTTGATGTTTGGGGAACAGACTGAAAGAAAGCCAGGACAAGAGCTGAAAAAGTCCTTCCTCCATCTGCTGGAAGAGCTTCCTGAAGCTCCCTCCCTTGTCCTTTGGTGTCATTAGGAGTAGATGTTAAGGGTAACTGCTGCAGCATCTTCATACCCACCTGAATATGAAGCTTCTCCATGGAGGAGACAAAACCAAGGGAACTGCAGGAAAATGCAGACAGAATTATAGAATTTGGTCAACTGTGAAGCCCACCTTGCACCTGAACTTCCAGTTTTGTGAGTCAATCAACATCATGATTGTTCTAAACCAAAAAGAATTGGGTTTTCTGTTTCTTGCACCCAAAATCTTTCTGATTCATCATCCAATCTCACTACCCATCAATCACTGTTTGCTCCCAACATTCATGCTGTGGCTTCCCAGACAATCTCTACTTAGTTCTGTATAAGGTCTCAATTCAGGAAATGGTGTCACTTTTTTCTCTATGAGATGTCCTTCCATGGAATCCTCCAACATTGGAGTCTTCGAACTGTCAGATTCATCAACTATTCCTCATAATTTGTGTACTAATTCACTCAACATTTATTGAGTCCTGGACTGGTCCTTGCTCTGTCCTATATGAGCAAAATCAATCCCAGCTCTTAAGTGGTCAAGAGTGTATATGAGAGACTATGGACTCTGAGAAACAAACTGAGGGTTCTAGAGGGGAGGGGCATGGGGGGATGGGTTAGCCTGGTGATGGGTATTAAAGAGGGCATGTATTGAATGGAGCACTGGGTGTTATACGCAAACAATGAATCATGGAACACTACATCAAAAACTAATGATGTAATGTATGGTGATTAATGTAACATAATAAAATTTTAAAAAGAGAGTATGCAAGAAAGAGAGATCTGCTGGTTACCTGACATTGTATCAAGTGTTAAAAATGGCTTTTTTTAGTGTAGCCCATGCATTAGCAAATACTTGACCCTCTTTGGGCCTCAGTTTGACCTTCCATAAATAACCCTTTCCAACTTTGGAAGTCTATGGATCTATGATTGATGGTAACTTTCCTTTGGGTTTGATCTCTAGAGTTAGATTTCTGTACTAGACAATGAACCAGAGATCACAAAGACCTTTCATCTTTTTTCAAAACCAGAGTAAAAATCACAGTGACATGGCTCATGACTAAGTAAAATTTGGCAGTACCATGAGCCAAGTCACATACTTCCAAATATATACAATAAAACCTTTTTATAATGCAGTTACCTCATAACAAAGATATTAGTCATCTCCCCACTATCAACCACCAATTTCCAATTTCTCCCCTCTTAACTTCTTGCTTTGAGTGATATAGCACTATGGTTAAGTCAATAAGCTTGGAATTAGTCTGCTTAGTGTCCTCATTCCTTTTGACTCCTACATATCGATCAACTGATCCTTCTGATTCCCTCTTCCTTAAAATTCTTCTCTGATACCAGTGAGATTACATTTGAGTGATTCTCCCACATGTCTGGAAGCTAGTATTATATAAGTCACCTTGACTGATGCCTCTTTATCCATCACCAATTATCTGAAAATGTCCCCAGGTCCTGTCCTTATCCTCTTCTCCCTCTAAATTTCTTCTCCTTGAGCATCTTCCATCTTATGACTAAGTCTCAGACCTGTATTTTTTGTGTACCCCTTTCATCTGTGCACCAACCCATGTTTCACACATCTCCTCCCCCTCCCTCTTCTTCCCTCTATCAGTTAGGATTCATCCAGCAAAACAGAAACCATTCTAGGTGTTTTAAACAGAGAGAATTTTTTTATTATTATGTTATGTTAATCACCATACATTACCTCATTAGTTTTTGATGTAGTGTTCCATGATTCATTGTTTGCATATAATACCCAGTGCTCCATGCAGTACGTGCCCTCTTTAATAGCCACCACCAGGCTAACCCATCTCCCACCCCAACCCCCTCTAGAACCCTCAGTTTGTTTCTCAGAGTCCATAGTCTCTCATGGCTCGTCTCCCCCTCCAATTTACCCCCCTTCATTTTTCCCTTCCTGCTATCTTCTTCTTCTTCTTCTTCTTCTTTTTTTTTTTTTAACATATAATGTATTATTTATCTCAGAGGTACAGGTCTATGATTCAACAGTCTTACACAATTCACAGCACTCACCATAGCACATGCCCTCCCCAATGTTTATCACCCAGCCACCCCATCCCTCCCACCCCCCACCACTCCAGCAACCCTCAGTTTGTTTCCTGAGATTAAGAATTTCTCATATCAGTGAAGTCATATGATACATGTCTTTCTCTGATTGACTTATTTCGCTCAGCATGATACCCTCCAGTTCCATCCACATCATTGCTAATGGCAGGATTTCATTCCTTTTGATGGCTGCATAATATTCCATTGTATATATACCACATCTTCTTTATCCATTCATCTGTAGATGGACATCTTGTCTCTTTCCATATAAACAGAGAGAATTTGATAGCAACTGGTTACTCAGGTGATGGAAAAGCCAAGAAGTCAAAACATGGGACACTAAGACTACCCAGAGATTAAACACAGCAGGAACATTCTACCAACCCTAGCATTAGAGGAATGGTAGGAGGAGGTGATATCAAAAAGAGCCTAGAAGCTGGAGCTTTCCAGAGGCCCTACAGTCATGGCAGGAGCTGTTTGTTGAAGCTAAGTCCATGAAAAGAGAGGCTGTCTAACTTCAATTGGAATCAGGGTTGAGATGTAGACTACCAGATATGATACTAGAAACAGGGAAAGAAGAAGAAAAACTCTCCTCCAATTCTTCAATCTTCCATCAATAGCTCTGTGAACTAGAGGTCATAGGAGTCTGGGAACTGTAGTTCCCTGTGACAGAGAGCTTAAAAAAACAAACAAACAAGCAAACAAAAAACCAGGCTAATACACCCACCCAGCAAGCTTCGCCTCTCAATATCAACATTCAGTCAGATGGCTTCATTTCTTTTCACTAGGACCCTCAGTGTTATATCCAACCTCTTCTACACACTTCTTGCCTTCACTGCAAAATGTATCCACGGCCTGTTATTTCATCTCTGAAATAAATTCCTATTGACTCGTCTTTCACCAGTTCTGCAGCCAATCATGGTAACCAAGGGATTTAGTGCTTTACATTGGTAGAGCTTCTGTCACATGCCCATCCTTGGAATCAAGGGAAGAGTTATCCCAACCAAATCTCATGGACAGAAAATGAGTAAAGGGCTGTTGCCCAAAGGAAAACCAGGGTTCTGTTATAAAAAATAGAAACAATGAATGCTGGAGGTACAGACAAACATAGGGGTCTGCTACACCCTCCTTTCATTATATGTCTCCTATAAAACCAACCAAAGAATCTCTATTTCTTAGTCTGTTTTAAGACCACATTATAATGAAAAAAGGAGAAACAACCTAAATATCTATCAAGGGGGAAATTGTTGAAATGAAATATAGTGATTTGGAATGTTCTCAAGCTTTATTATCTAACGCAAGGAGCAAAGTAAAGAACATACCACCATTTTTTGAAAGAAAAAGGAAGGAGGAGAGCATGCTTCTTGCATCTTGTGTTGTATTTACTATCTCTGGAAGAAAACATAAGAGCCAGATAATTGGGGTCACCTCCTGGAGAGAACAGGGAAACTGGTAGATCAAAATTGGGGGAAAAAAACCTGACTTTTCACTATACCACCCTTTTTTGTACCATTTGAACTTTACTTCATGTTACTTCTCCAAACAAATTAAGTTTAAAAAAAGACATTAGATAAAACTTTTCTAAATAACACAAAGATCAAAGAAGAAATCTCATGAGAAATTTTAAAATATTTTGAACTACATGAAAATGAAAGTACAACTTACCAAAACTTGTAAGATGCAGAAAAAACAGTGCTTAGAGGAAAATTGATAGCATTGAATGCATACATTAGAAAAGAAGAAAGATAGAATCCAACAGTACATTAAAAGGATTATTCATAATGACCAAGTGGGATATATTCCTGGGCTGCAAGGTTGGTTGAACATCCGCAAATCAATCAACGTGATACAATACATTAATAAAAGAAAGAACAACAGCCATATGATCCTCTCAATAGATGCAGAAAAAGCATTTGACAAAGTACAGCATCCTTTCTTGATTAAAACTCTCCACAGTGTAGGGATAGCAGATACATACCTCAATATCATAAAAACCATCTATGAAAAACCCACAGCGAATATCATTCTCAATGGGGAAAAACTGAGAGCTTTACCCCTAAGGTCAGGAACACAGCAGAGATGTCCACTACCAACACTGCTGTTCAACATAGTACTAGATGTCCTAGCCACAGCAATCAGACAACAAAAAGAAATAAAAGGCATCTGAATCGACAAAGAAGTGAAACTCTCACTTTTTGCAGATGATATGATACTTTATGTGGAAAACCCAAAAGACTCTACCCCAAAACTCCTAGAACTCATACAGGAATTCAGTAAAGTGGCAGGATATAAAATCAATGCACAAAATCAGTTGCATTTCTATACACCAACAACAAGACAGAAGAAAGGAAAATTAAGGAGTTGATCCCATTTACAACTGCACCCAAAACCATAAGATACTTAGAAATAAATCCAACCAAAGAGACAAAGGATCTGTACTCAGAAAACTATAAAATACTCATGAAAGAAATTGAAGGGGACACAAAGAAATGGAAAAATGTTCCATGCTCATGGATTGGAAGAACAAATATTGTGACGATGTCAATGCTACCTAGAGCAATCTACACATTCAAAGCAATCCCCATCAAAATACCATCCACTTTTTTCAAAGAAATGGAACAAATAATCCTAAAATTTGTATGGAACCAGAAAAGACCCCAAAAAGCCAGAGGAATGTTGATAAAGAAAAGCAAAGCTGGTGGCATCACAATTCTGGACTTCAAGCTCTATTACAAAGCTGTCATCATCAAGACAGTATGGTACTGGCACAAAAACAGACACATAGATCAATGGAACAGAATAGAGAGCCCAGAAATGGACCCTCAACTCTATGGTCAACTAATCTTCAACAAAGCAGGAAAGAATGTCCAAAGGAAAAGACAGTCTCTTCAACAAATGGTGTTGGGAAAATTGGACAGTCACACGCAGAAGAATGAAACTGGACCATTTCCTTACACCACACACAAAAATAGACTCCAAATGCTTGAAAGACCTCAGTGTGAGACAGGAGTCCATCAAAATCCTAAAGGAGAACACAGGCAGCAACCTCTTCAACCTCAGCCGCAGCAACTTCTTCCTAGAAACATCACCAAAGGCAAGGGAAGCAAGGGCAAAAATGAACTATTGGGACATCATCAAGATAAAAAGCTTTTGCACAGCAAAAGAAACAGTCAACAAAACCAAAAGACAACCGACAGAATGGGAGAAGATATTTGCAAATGACATGTCAGATAAAGGGCTAGTATCCAAAATCTATAAAAAACTCATCAAACTCAACACCCAAAGAACAAATGATCCAATCAAGAATGGGCAGAAGACATGAACAGACATTTCTGCAAAGAAGACATCCAAATGGCCAACAGACACATGAAAAAGTGCTCAATCGCTTGGCATCAGGGAAATCCAAATCAAAACCTCAATGAGATACCACCTCACATCAGTCAGAATGGCTAAAATTAACAAGTCAGGAAACGATGATGTTGGCAAGGATGCAGAGAAAGGGGAACCCTCCTACACTGTTGGTGGGAATGCAAGCTAGTGCAGCCACTCTGGAAAACAGTATGGAGGTTCCTCAAAAAGTTGAAATTAGAGCTACCCTATGATCCAGCAATTGCACTACTGGGTATTTACCCCAAAGATACAAATGTAGTGATCCGAAGGGGCACCTGCACCCCAATGTTTATAGCAACAATGTCCACAAGAGGCAAACTATGGAGAGAGCTTAGATGTCCATCAACAGATGAATGAATAAAGAAGACGTGTTATATATATATACAATGGAATATTATGCAGCCATCAAAAAATGAAATATTGCCATTTTCAACAACATGGATGGAACTAGAGGGTATTATGCTAAGTGAAATAAGTCAATCAGAGAAAGACAACCATTGTATGATCTCACTGACATGAGGAATTTGAGATACAAGACAGAGGATCATAGGGGAAGGGAGGGAAAAATGAAACAAGACAAAACCAGAGAGGGATACAAACCATAAGAGACTCTTAATCTCAGGAAACAAACTGAGAATTGCTGGAGAGGAGGGGGGTGGGAGGGATCGGGTGGCAGGGTGATGGACATTGGGGAGGGTATGTGCTATGGTGAGTGCTGTGAATTGTATAAGACTGATGAATCACAGACCTGTACCCCTGAAAGAAATAATACATTATATGTTTTTTTGTTTGTTTGTTTGTTTTTTACTTTTTTTTAATTCTTATGTTAATCCCCATACATTACATCATTAGTTTTAGATGAAGTGTTCCATGATTCATTGTTTGTGCACAAAACCCAGTGCTCCATGCAGAACGTGTCCTCCTCAATACCCACCACCAGGCTAACCCATCCTCCCACCCCCCTCCCCTCTAGAACCCTGTTTGTTTTTCAGAGTCCATCATCTCTCATGGTTCGTCCAGCCCTCCGATTCTCCCCCCCTCATTCTTCCCCTCCCGCTACCTTCTTCTTCTTCTTCTTCTTCTTTTTTTTCTTAACATATATTGCATTATTTGTTTCAGAGGTACAAATCTGAGATTCAACAGTCCTGCACAATTCACAGTGCTTACCAGAGCACACACCCTCCCCAGTGTCCATCACCCAGTCACCCCATCCCTCCCACACCACCCCCCACTCCAACAACCCTCAGTTTGATTCCTGCGATTAAGAATTCCTCATATCAGTGAGATCATATGATACATGTCTTTCTCTTTTTGACTTATTTCACTCAACATAATACCCTCCAGTTCCATCCACGTCGTTGCAAATGGCAAGATCTCATTCATTTTGATGGCTGCATAATATTCCATTGTATATATATACCACCTCTTCTTTATCCATTCATCTGTCGATGGACATCTTGGCTCTTTCCACAGTTTGGCTATTGTGGACATTGCTGCTATAAACATCGGGGTGCACGTACCCCTTCGGATCCCTACTTTTGTATCTTTGGGGTAAATACCCAGTAGTGCAATTGCTGGATCATATGGTAGCTCTATTTTCAACTTTTTGAGGAACCTCCATACAGTTTTCCAGAGTGGCTGCACCAGCTTGCATTCCCACCAACAGTGTAGGAGGGTTCCCCTTTCTCCGCATCCCCGCCAACATCTGTCATTTCCTGACTTGTTAATTTTAGCCATTCTGACTGGTGTGAGGTGGTATCTCATTGAGATTTTGATTTGGATTTCCCTGATGCTGAGCGATATTGAGCACTTTTTCATGTATCTGTTGGCCATTTGGATGTCTTCTTTGGAAAAATGCCTGTTCATGTCTTCTGCCCATTTCTTGATTGGATTCTTTGTTCTTTGGGTGTTGAGTTTGATGAGTTCTTTATAGATTTTGGATACTAGCCCTTTATCTGATATGTCATTTGCAAATATCTTCTCCCATTCTGTCGGTTGTCTTTTGGTTTTGTGGACTGTTTCCTTTGCTTTGCAAAAGCTTTTTATCTTGATGAAGTCCCAATAGTTCATTTTTGCCCTTGCTTCCCTTGCCTATGGCGATGTTTCTAGGAAGAAGTTGCTTCGGCTGAGGTCAAAGAGGTTGCTGCCTGTGTTCTCCTTTAGGATTTGGATGGACTCCTGTCTCACATTGAGGTCTTTCAACCATTTGGAGTCTATTTTTGTGTGTGGTGTACAGAAAGGGTCCAGTTTCATTCTTCTGCATGTGGCTATCCAATTTTCCCAACACCATTTGTTGAAGAGACTGTCTTTTTTCTATTGGACATTCTTTCCTGCTTTGTCAAAGATGAGTTGACCATAGAGTTGAGGGCCCAGTTCTGGGCTCTCTATTCTGTTCCACTGATCTATGTGTCTGTTTTTGTGCCAGTACCATGCCGTCTTGATGATGACAGCTTTGTAATAGAGCTTGAAGTCCGGAATTGTGATGCCGCCGGCTTTGCTTTTCTTTTTCAATATTCCTCTGGCTATGCGGGGTCTTTTCTGGTTCCATACAAATTTTAGGATTATTTGTTCCATTTCTTTGAAAAAAGTGGATGGTATTTTGATGGGGATTGCATTGAATGTGTAGATTGCTCTAGGTAGCATTGACATCTTCACAATATTTGTTCTTCCAATCCATGAGCATGAAACGTTTTTCCATTTCTTTGTGTCTTCCTCAATTTCTTTCATGAGTATTTTATAGTTTTCTGAGTATAGATCCTTTGTCTCTTTGGTTAGATTTATTCCTAGGTATCTTATGGTTTTGGGTGCAATTGTAAATGGGATGGACTCCTTAATTTCTCTTTCTTCTGTCTTGTTGTTGGTGTATAGGAAAGCCACTGACTTCTGTGCATTGATTTTATATCCTGCCACTTTACTGAATTCCTGTAGGAGTTCTAGCAGTTTTGGGGTGGAGTCTTTTGGGTTTTCCACATAAAGTATCATATCATCTGCAAAGAGTGAGAGTTTGACTTCTTCTTTGCCAATTTGGATGCCTTTGATTTCTTTTTGTTGTCTGATTGCTGTGGCTAGGACTTCCAATACTATGTTGGATAGCAGCGGTGATAGTGGACATCCCTGCCGCGTTCCTGACCTTAGGGGGAAAGCTCTCAGTTTTTCCCCATTGAGAATAATATTTGCTGTAGGTTTTGCATAGATGGCTTTTATGATATTGAGGTATATACCCTCGATCCCTATACTCTGAAGAGTTTTGATCAAGAAAGGATGCTGTACTTTGTCAAAAGCTTTTTCTGCATCTATTGAGAGGATCATATGATTCTTGTTCTTTCTTTTGTTAATGTATTCTATCACATTGATTGATTTGCGGATGTTGAACCAACCTTGCAGCCCAGGAATAAATCCCACTTGGTCATGGTGAATAATCCTTTTAATATACTGTTGGATCCTATTGGCTAGTATTTTGGTGAGAATTTTTGCATCCATGTTCATCAAGGATATTGGTCTGTAATTCTCCTTTTGGATGGGGTCTTTGTCTGGTTTTGGGATCAAGGTAATGCTGGCCTCATAAAATGAGTTTGGAAGTTTTCCTTCCGTTTCTATTTTTTGGAACAGTTTCAGAAGAATAGGTATTAATTCTTCTTGAAAGGTTTGGTAGAATTCCCCTGGGAAGCCATCTGGCCCTGGGCTTTTTTTTTTTTTGGGAGATTTTTCATGACTGCTTCAATTTCCTTAGTGGTTATAGGTCTGTTCAGGTTTTCTATTTCATCCTGGTTCAGTTTTGGTAGTTGATACATCTCTAGGAATGCATCCATCTCTTCCAGGTTATCTAATTTGCTGGCATAGAGTTGCTCATAATATGTTCTTATAATTGTTTGTATTTCTTTGGTGTTGGTTGTGATCTCTCCTCTTTCATTCATGATTTTGTTGATTTGGGTCATTTCTCTTCTCTTTTTGATAAGCCTGGCCAGGGGTTTATCAATCTTGTTAATTCTTTCAAAGAACCAGCTCCTAGTTTTGTTGATCTGTTCTACTGTTCTTTTAGTTTCTAATTCATTGATTTCTGCTCTGATCTTTATGATTTCTCTTCTCCTGCTGGGTTTAGGCTTTATTTGCTGTTCTTTCTCCAGCTCCTTTACGTGTAGGGTTAGGTTGTGTATTTGAGACCTTTCTTGTTTCTTGAGAAAGGCTTGTATTGCTATATACTTTCCTCTTAGGACTGCCTTTGCTGCATCCCAAAGATTTTGCACAGTTGTGTTTTCATTTTCATTGGTTTCCATGTATTTTTTTAATTCTTCTTTAATTTCCTGGTTGACCCATTCATTCTTCAGTAGGATGGTCCTTAGCCTCCATGTATTTGTGTTCTTTCCGACTTTCTTCTTGTGATTGAGTTCTAGTTTCAAAGCATTGTGGTCTGAAAAGAGGCAGGGAATGATCCCAATCTTTTGGTACCGGTTGAGACCTGATTTATGACCTAGGATGTGATCTATTCTGGAGAATGTTCCATGGGCACTAGAGAAGAATGTGTATTCCGTTGCTTTGGGGTGGAATGTTCTGAATATGTCTGTGAAGTCCATTTGGTCCAGTGTGTCATTTAAAGTCTTTATTTCCTTGTTGATCTTTTGCTTAGACGATCTGTCCATTTCAGTGAAGGGGATGTTAAAGTCCCCCACTATTATTGTATTGTTGTCGATGTGTTTCTTTGCTTTTGTTATTAATTGCCTTATATAATTGGCTGCTCCCATGTTAGGGGAATAGATATTTACAATTGTTAGATCTTCTTGTTGGATAGATCCTTTAAGTATGATATAGTGTCCTTCCTCATCTCTTATTACAGTCTTTGGTTTAAAATCTACTTTGTCTGATATAAGGATTGCCACCCCAGCTTTCTTTTGGTGTCCATTAGCATGGTAAATGGTTTTCCACCCCCTCACTTTCAATCTGGGGGTGTCTTTGGTTCTAAAATGAGTCTCTTGCAGACAGCATATCGATGGGTCTTGTTTTTTAATCCAGTCTGATAGCCTCTGTCTTTTGATTGGGGCGTTTAGCCCATTTACATTCAGGGTAACTATTGAAAGATAGGAATTTAGTGCCATTGTATTGCCTGTAAGGTGACTGTTACCATATATTGTCTGTGTACCTTTCTGGTCTATGTTGCTTTTAGGGTCTCTCTTTGCTTAGAGGACCCCTTTCAAGATTTCCTGTAGGACTGGTTTTGTGTTTGCAAATTCCTTTAGTTTTTGTTTGTCCTGGAAGCTTTTTATCTCTCCTTCAATTTTCAATGACAGCCTAGCTGGATAGAGTATTCTTGGTTGCATATTTTTCTCATTTAGTGCTCTCAATATATCCTGCCAGTCCTTTCTGGCCTGCCAGGTCTCTGTGGATAGGTCTGTTGCCAATCTAATGTTTCTACCATTGTAGGTTACATATCTCTTCTCCCGAGCTGCTTTCAGGATTTTCTCTTTGTCTATGAGACTCGTAAGTTTTACTATTAGATGTCGGGGAGTTGACCTATTTTTATTGATTTTGAGAGGGGTTCTCTGTGCTTCTTGGATTTTCATGCCTGTTTCTTTCCCCAAATTAGGGAAGTTCTCTGCTATAATTTGCTCCATTATACCTTCTGCCCCTCTCTCTCTTTCTTCTTCTTCTGGGATCCCAATTATTCTAATGTTGTTTCGTCTTATGGTATTGCTTATCTCTCGAATTCTGCCCTCGTGATCCAGTAGTTGTTTATCTCTCTTTTTCTCAGCTTCTTTATTTTCCATCATTTCATCTTCTATATTACTGATTCTCTCTTCTGCCTCATTTATTCTAGCCGTTAGCGCCCCCATTTTTGATTGCACCTCATTAATAGCCTTTTTGATTTCTACTTGGTTGGATTTTAGCTCTTTTACTTCTCCAGAAAGGGTTTCTCTAATAACTTCCATATTTTTTTCAAGCCCAGCTAGTATCTTTAAAGTGATGATTCTGAACTCTAGATCTGACATCGTACTAATGTCCGTATTGAGTAGGTCCCTGGCAGTCGGTACTACCTCTTGTTCTTTTTGTTGAGGTGATTTTTTCCGTCTTGTCATTTTTTGCAGAGGAGAATAGATTAATGAGACAACAAAATGCTAGCAGAGTAACCACGTCCCCAGAAAATATACTCTAAACAAATCAGAAAAGACCTGAAGCAGTGGGATAAGAAAGGGAAAGAGAGAAAAAAGAAAAAGAAAAAAAAAAGATAAAAACAAAAACAAACAAAACAAAAAACAACAACAAAAGGAAAACCAGAATGTGATCAAATATGATCTATATGGTATATAGGTCAGTACCACACACTAGATTTGGGGTGTATTTTGGTCTTTTTGAAGAAAGTGCCTCCCAAAATTTTAAAAAAAGAAAAACTTATATATGTACAAAAATAAGGGTTGATATGATGAAGGGATGGAATATGACTGTAAAAATGGAAATTATAAAAAATGTTATAAAAGGAATTGATAAGAAGTTGTTTGAAAAAAGAAAGAAGAGGATTTAAAAAAAGAAAAAAGAAAAAGAGAAAAAAAAAAAGGGAGAGGATGTGATCAGGCAGGGGAATAGAAAGCACCATATACTAGAGATTTAGGGTATACTTTAATCTGTTAGAAGAAACTATCTCAAAATTTTAAAGAGAGAACAACTTATATATATAAGCCAAAAATATGGGTAACTACTATGAAGGGATAGAATATGACTCTAAAAATGAAAAATAAAAACTTTTTTTTTTAAAGGGATTGATAAGATGTTGGTTGAAAAAGGGAAAAAGAAAAATTCAAAAAGAAATAATAAGACAAAAAGATAGTTAAAAAAAAATTAACTTTGAAAGACTAAAGAATCATGGTAAAAAAGCCATGAATTCTATGTGCAGTAGTCCCCTGGCGCTGGAGTTCTGCCGTTCTCATTGATCGGTAAACTTGGTCTTGGCCGGCTGTTCTCGCTGATCTTCTGGGGAGGGGCCTGTTGCCGTGGTTTCCAAATGTCTCTGCCGGAGGCGGAATTGCCCCGCCCTTGCCCCCTCCCGGCTAAGTAATCTGCTTGGGTTTGCTCTCTGGGCTTTTGTTCCCTGCGAGTTTTCCGTACAGCTTTGGAGGCGGAGAGTGAAAATGGCGGCCTCCCAATCTCCGCTCCGGAGGAGCTGAGAACTCGGGGCCCCGCTCCTCAGTGAGCCCCCAGAGAAAAGCCGTCAGTCACTCCCGTCTCCCCGGTCTCCGGCCGCACTCCGTGCTCACCCGGCCTGCGACCGCGCGCCTCTATCTCTGGCACCCGACCCCGGGTGGAGTCTCCAAACCCAGAAGATCCCTGCGGTGCACTCCCGCGTGGCTCTTCCTGGGGGAGGAAGGTGAGTCTCTCCGGATCTGCTGCTTGTTGGGCCCCTGCTGGAGGAGCAGGGGCCTGACTGTGCCGCGGATCACGGTTTATGGCAACCCCGAGCTGAGAGCCCGCGCCTGGGCTCCGCCTCTGCAGCTGGCTTCCCTGCTTGGTTACCTGGGAGCTCTGCCACACTTAGGCACCCCCGGTCTTTCTGTGACCCCGAGGGTCCTGAGACCACACTGTCCTGGCGGGTTCCACCTCCCGCTTAGCCACCAGAGTGACGTCCCTCGGCGGAGCAGACTTTTAAAAGTTCCGATTTTGTGCTCCGCGGCTCTATCACTTGCCAGAAGCGGCCGACGGAGGCCCCTCCCCTGCCGTCTATCCTCCCGAATATCACCGCGGATTCACTTCTCTGCACGTCCTACCTTCCGGAAAGTGGTCGCTTTTCTGATGAGAGAGTTGTTGCTCTTCTTTTCTTCGATCTCCTGTTGAGTTTGTAGGTGTTCAGAATGGTTTGATCCCTATCCAGCTGAATTCCTGAGAGGAAACAAAATCCAGGTCTCCTACTCCTCCGCCATCTTGCTCCGCCCCCCGAAATAATACATTATATGTTAATAAAAAAGAAAAGAAAAGAAGAAACCTCTAAAATCAATAATCTAGGCTTCCACATTGGGACATTAGGGGGGAAAGAGCAAATTAAATCCAAAGTAAGCAGAAGAAAATAAAAAATAAAAATTAGAGCAGAAATCAATGAAAAACAATGTTTATAGCAGCAATGTCCACAATAACCAATATATGGAAATAGCCCAGATGTCCAGTGACAAATGAATGGATAAAGAAGATGTTGTATATATATACAATGGAATATTATGCAGCCATCAAAAGGAATGAAATCTTGCCATTTGTAACGATGTGGATGGAACTGGAGGGTATTATGCTGAGTGAAATAAGTCAATCAGAGAAAGACATGTATCATATGACTTCACTGATATGAGGAATTCTTAATCTCAGGAAACAAACTGAGGGTTGCTGGAGTCGTTGGGGGTGGGAGGGATGGGGTGCCTGGGTGATAGACATTGGGGAGGGTATGTGCTATGGTGAGCGCTGTGACTTGTGTAAGACTGTTGAATCACAGACCTGTACCTCTCAAACAAATAATACATTATATGTTAAAAGAAGAAGAAGAAGAAGAAGAAGAAAAAGAAGATAGCAGGAAGGGAAAAATGAAGGAGGGGAAATCAGAGGGCGAGATGAACCATGAGAGACTATGGACTCTGAGAAAAAAATTGAGGGTTCTAGAGGAGAGGGGGGTGGGGGGATGGGTTAGCCTGATGATGGGTATTAAAGAGGGCATGTTCTCCTTGGAGCACTGGGTGTTATACACAAACAATGAATCATGGAACACTACATCAAAAACTAATGATGTAATGTATGGTGATTAACATAATATAATTAAAAGAAATGAAGGATACAAAACTAAAAAAAAAAAAAAAAAAGAATGAAATCTTGCCATTTGCAATGACATGGAGGGAACTAGAGGATATTATGCCAAGCAAAATAAATCAGTCAGAGAAAGACAAATACCATATGATTTCACTCATATGTGGAATTTAAGAAACAAAACAGATGAGCATAGGGGAAGGGAAGGAAAAATAAAACAAGATAAAAACAGAGAGGGAGGCAAACCATAAGAGACTCTTAACTATAGGAAATAAACTGAGGGTTTCTGGAAGGGAGTTAGTTATGAGGATGGGGTAATTGGGTGATGGGCATTAAGGAGTTCACATGAAATAATGGGCACTGGGTGTTATATGCAACTGATGAATCACTAATTCTACCTTTGGAACTAATAATACACTATGTGTTAATTAAATTGAATTTAAAAAATTTAAAAAGAACATGTTAGTTGAAAGATACTGTAAAAAAATAAATCAATGAAATTGAAAACAGGAAATTGATAGAGAAAATCAACAAAATTAAAAGCCGTTTCTTTGAAGAAATCAATAAAATCAATAAGCCTCTAGCCAGACTAATTTAAAAGAGAGAAAGGATGCAACTTACTAATATCAGAAACGAATGAGGGAACATCACCACAGATCTCATGGATGTTAAAAGGTAATAAAAGAGTATTACTAATAACTCTATGTCCACTAATTTGGTAGCCTAGATGAAATGGGTCAATTCCTTGAAAGACACAATCTGCTAAAACTCATGCATAAAGAAATAAATTACCTGAATAGGCCTATATCTATTAAAGAAATTGAATTAATAATTAATAACCTTTAAGGGTGCCTGGGTGGCTCAGTCAGTGAACGTCTGACTCTTGCTTCAGCTCAGGTCACGATCTCAGTGTTGTGAGATCAAGCCCCATATCAGGCTCCGTGCTAAATGGGGAGTCTGTCTCCCTCTCCCTCTGCCCCTCCCCCTGCTCATGCTCTCTTTCTCTCTAAAATAAATAAATAAATCTTTTTAAAAATTAATAACCTTTAATTAATTAAAGCACAGACCCAAATGGGTTCACTGGTTAATTCTTTTTAGACATTTAGAAAGAAATTATACCAATTCTCTACATAGCTTCCAGAAAACAGAAGCAGAGGGAATACTTTCTAATTCATTCTACAAGGCTAGGATTACCTTAATTCCAAAACCAGATAATGATATGAGAAAAAAAACCATAGACCAGTATCTCTCATGAACATAGATGCAAAAATCCTCAACGAAATATTAGTAAATCAAATCCAACAATATATAAAAATAAGTATACACCACAATCAAGTGGGCTTTATCTCAAATATGCAAGAATTGTTCAACATCAGAAAATCAATTAATGTAATCTATTACATCAATAGATTAAAAAAGAAAAATCACATGATTGTATCAATAGATACAGAAAATCATCTGACAAAATTCAATATCTATTTATGGTAAAAAAAACTCTCATAAAATTAGGAATAAAGTGAAAATTCTTCAACTTGATAAAGAATATTTACAAAAAAGCTACAGCTAACATCATACTTAATGGTGAGAAACTTGGGAGTGCCTGGCTGGCTCAGTCAGTAGAGCATGCAACTCTTGATCTCAGTGTCATGAGTTCAAGCCCCACACTGAGTGTAGAGCTTACTTAAAAAAAAAAGTGAGAAACCTGAAATTTCCTTAATAGAATAAGGAGTGAGGCAAAGATGTCCCCTCTCATAACTGCTTTTCAACATTGTACTAGAATTCTTAGCTAATGCAATAAGACAAGAAAAAGAAAATAGAAGGTGTACAGAATGGGAAGAAAGAACTATAACTGTCTTTGTTCACAGATGACACAATCATCTATGTAGAAAATCCAAAAACTGACAAAAAAAACCTCCTGGAACTAATAAGTAATTATAACAAGGTTGCAGGACACAAAGTTAACATACAAAAGTCAATCATTTTCCTATCTATCAGTGATAAGTGAACTTTGAAATTAAAAAAACAAATTGTCATTTACATTAGCACCCCCCCAAAATAAAATACTTACATATAAACCTAACAAAATATTCATGCATCTATATGAAGAAAACTACAAAATTCATAAATAAAATCAAGGAAGACCTAAATAAATGGTGAAATATTCCATGTTCATAAAGAGACTCAATATTGTCAAGATGTCAGTTCTTCCTACATTTATCTACATATTTAATGCAATCCCAATCAAAACCCCAGCAGCTTACTTTGTGTATATTGACAAACTGATTCCAAAGTTTAGGGGAAAGATGGCAGAGGAGTAGGGGACCCTATTTCAGCTGGTCCCCGGAATTGAGCTGGATATCTACCAGACCATTCTGAGCACCCACGAAACCAGCCTGAGATGTAAGAAGATCTGGATCTCTACAAACAGAATATCGCAGGTGGTTGGTTTTGAGGTATGAAGCAGAGAGCCGTGATTCTGTGGGCAGATATTGGAGGATAAATGGCAGCAGGAGGGTGCCTGGCTGTGGGGATCCTACACCGCCGGTGAGTGACAGCCTTGCGCACTGAGACGGGCACAGATTCACAGACTGGTAGCGGCGGGGAAAGGACTTTAGGGCAGCCCCCGGGGTAGAAACCCAGAGCGGCGGGGTCGCATGGGCAAACTGCAGCCCCCGGGATGGAAACCCAGAGCGTAGCAGTCGCATGCACTGGAACTGCAGCCCCCGGGATGGAAACCCGGAGCGGCGGGGTCGCACGCAGGTGAACTGGGAGCGGATGATGGTTTTAGAAGCACAAAGGGCAGAGACATGCTCTGACCTGGAGGCAGGACTGGGAGTGCTGCAGAGGGGCGCACAACCCAGGCCACTGCAGTTTATAGCAGCACAGACAGAAACAGAGACGGTGTGGCCTGGAGACTCACTGAAGAACAGACTGCAGTCTCTGCTCTGAGGCAGAGGGTTGGAAACGGTCTCTTCTGCTCTGACTCACGGAAGAGACGTGGAAAGCCACCAGGGAAAGGCGGCAGAGAACAAAAGCCCCCAAAACTGATTCCCACTGAGCCCATCCCCCACCACAGGGGCATTGGGCAACTCCGCCGGAACAGGATTGCCTGAGTTAACAGCGTGGCAGGCCCCTCCTGCAGAAGACAGGCTGGGAAAACAAGAGGCCACTAACCCTAAGGTCCCAAGAAAACAGGTGCATCTTGCTTGGGTTCTGGTCAATAATTTGGACTCTATACAGTCCCTCAAACACCCATCAACAGAATGACTAGAAGGAGGAGCCTCCAAAACAGAAAAGACTCAGAGTTTGTGACTTATGCTGCAGATTTACAAATGGATGCAGATATAACCAAGATGTCGGAGATGGAATTCAGGCTAGCAATTGTGAAGACGATGGCTAGAATGGAGAAATCAATTAATGGCAACATAGAGTCTCTAAGGGCAGAAATAAAAGGTGATTTGGCAGAACTTAAAAATGCTATCAATGAGATCCAATCCAATCTAGATAATCTAACAGCTAGGGTAACTGAGGCAGAAGAACAAATAAGCGACCTGGAAGACAATATAATAGATAAAAAGGGAAAAGAGGAGGCCAGGGAAAAACAACTCAGAATCCATGAAAATAAAATCAGAGAAATAAGTGACACCAAGAAGCGTCCCAATGTCAGAATAATTGGAATCCCGGAGGGAGTGGAGAGAGAGAGAGGACTAGAAGATGTATTTGAGCAATCATAGCTGAGAACTTCCCTAATCTGGGGAATGAAACAAACACTCGAGCCCTAGGGGCAGAGAGGACCCCTCCTAAGATCAAGGAAAACAGGTCAACACCCCGGCATGTAATAGTAAAACTTGCAAATCTTCGAACCAAGGAAACCATCTTAAGGGCAGTTGGGGGAAGAGATTCCTTACATACAGAGGGAGGAACATCAGAATAACGTCAGACCTGTCCACAGAGACCTGGCAAGCCAGAAAGGCCTGGCAAGACATATTCAGGGTATTAAATGAGAAGAACATGCAGCCAAGAATACTTTATCCAGCAAGGCTTTCATTTAGAATGGATGGAGAGATGCAGAGCTTCCATGACTGACAGAAACTGAAAGAATATGTGACCACTAAGCCGGCCCTGCAAGAAATATTAAGGGGGGTTCTATAAAAGGAGAAAGACCCCAAGAGTGATATACAACAGAAATTTACAGGGACAATCTATTAAAACAATGTCTTCACAGGCAACATGATGACAATTAATTCATATCTTTCAATAATCACTCTCAACGTGAATGGCCTAAACGCTCCCATAAAATGGCACAGGCTGGCAGATTGGATAAAAAGACAGGACCCATCCATATGCTGCCTACAAGAGACTCATTTTGAACCTAAAGATACATCCAGACTGAAAGTGAAGGGTTGGAGATCCATCTTCCATGCCAGCAGACCTCAAAAGAAAGCTGGGGTAGCAATTCTTATATCAGACAGTTTAGATTTTAAACTAAAGTCTGTAATAAGAGATACAAAAGGACACTATATCATTCTTAAAGGGTCTATCCAACAAAAAGATCTAACAATTGTAAATATCTATGCCCCCAATATGGGAGCAGCCATCTATATAAGCCAACTGTTAACCAAAATAAAGAGTTATATTGATAACAATACGTTAATTGTAGGAGACCTCAATACTCCACTCTCAGCAATGGACAGATTATCTAAGCAGAAAAATCAACAAGGAAACAAGAGCTTTGAATGATACATTGGACCAGATGGACCTCATAGATATTTACAGAACATTCCACCCTAAAACAACAGAATACTCATTCTTCTCGAGCGAACATGGAACTTTCTCCAGAATAGACCATATACTGGGTCACAAATCAGGTCTCAACCGATACCAAAAGATTGAGATTATTCCCTGCATATTCTCAGACCACAATGCTTTAAAACTGGAACTCAATCACAAGAAAAAATTTGGCAGAAATTCAAACACTTGGAAGCTAAAGACCACTCTGCTCAAGAATATTTGGGTCAACCAAGAAATCAAAGAAGAACTTAAACAATTCATGGAAATCAATGAGAATGAAAACACATTGGTCTAAAACCTATGGGATACTGCAAAGGCGGTCCTGAGGGGGAAATACATAGCCATCCAAGCCTCACTCAAAAAAAAAGAAAAATCCTGAATTCACCAACTAACTCTACACCTTAAAGAACTAGAGAAAAAGCAACAAACGATGCCTAAGCCATGCATTAAAGAGAAATAATTAAAATTAGAGCAGAAATCAATGAATTAGAAATCAGAAACACAGTAGATCAGATCAATGAAACTAGAAGTTGGTTCTCTGAAAGAATTAATAAGATCGATAAACCACTGGCCAGACTTATCCAAAAGAAAAGAGAAAGGACCCAAATTAATAAAATTATGAATGAAAGGGGAGAGATCACGACTAACACCAAGGAAATAGAAACAATTATTAGAAATTATTATCAACAACTATATGCCAATAAACTGAGCAATCTGGATGAAATGGAGGCCTTCCTGGAAATCTATAAGCTGCCAAGACTGAAACAGGAAGAAATTGACAACATGAATAGGCCAATAACCAGTAATGAGATTGAAGCAGTGATCAAAAACCTCCCAAAAAACAAGAGTCCAGGGCCTGATGGATTCCCTGGGGAATTCTACCAAACATTCAAAGAAGAAATAATACCTATTCTACTGAAGTTGTTTCAAAAAATAGAAACAGAAGGAAAACTTCCAAACTCATTCTATGAGGCCAGCATTACCTTAATCCCCAAACCAGGCAAAGACCCCATCAAAAAGGAGAATTTCAGACCAATATCCCTGATGAATATGGATTCCAAAATCCTCAACAAAATCCTAGCTAATAGGATGCAACAATACGTTAAAAGGATCATCCACCATGACCAAGTGGGATTTATCCCCAGGATGCAAGGGTGGTTCAACATTTGCAAATCAATCAATGTGATAGAACACATTAATAAGAGGAGGGAGAAGAACCATATGGCCCTCTCAATTGATGCAGAAAAAGCATTTGACAAAATACAACATCCTTTCCTGATTAAAACTCTCCAGAGTATAGGGATAGAGGGAACATTCCTCAAGTTCATAAAATCCATCTATGAAAAACCCACAGCAAATATCATCCTCAATGGGGAAAAGGTGAGAGCCTTTCCCTTAAGATCAGGAACACGTCAAGGGTGCCCATTCTCACCACTGTTGTTCAACATAGTACTAGAAGTCCTAGCAACAGCAATCAGACAACAAAAAGAAATAAAAGGTATTCAAATTGGCAAAGAAGTCAAACTCTCTCTTTTTGCAGACGACATGATACTTTACGTGGAAAACCGAAAAGACTCCACCCACAAATTACTAGAACTCATCCAGCAATTCAGTAATGTGGCAGGATACAAAATCAATGCACAGAAATTAGTTGCTTTCTTATACACTAACAACGGAACTGTAGAAAGAGAAATTAGAGAAACGATTCCATTTACAATATCACCAAAACCCATAAGATACCTCGGAATAAACCTAACCAAAGAGGTAAAGGATCTATACTCTAGGAACTACAAAACACTCATGAAAGAAATGGAAGAAGACACAAAAAGATGGAAAAATATTCCATGCTCATGGATCGGAAGAATAAACATTGTTAAAATGTCTATGCTACCCAGAGCAATCTATACCTTCAACGCCATCCCGATCAAAATTCCAATGAGATTTTTCAAAGTGCTGGAACAAACAATCCTAAAATTTGTATGGAATCAGAAAAGACCCCGAATCGCCAAGGAAATGTTGAAAAAGAAAAACAAAGCTGGGGGCATCACGTTGCCCAATTTCAAGCTATATTACAAAGCTGTGATCACCAAGACAGCATGGTACTGGCACAAAAACAGACATATAGACCAATGGAACAGAATAGAGAACCGAGATATGGACCCTCAACTCTATGGTCAAATAATCTTTGACAAAGCAGGAAAAAACATGCAATGGAAAAAAGACAGTCTCTTCAATAAATGGTGCTGGGAAAATTGGACAGCCACATGCAGAAGAATGAAACTCGACCATTCCCTAACACCATTCACAAAGATAAACTCAAAGTGGATGAAAGACCTCAATGTGAGACAGGAATCCATCAAAATCCTAGAGGAGAACATAGGCAGTAACCTCTTTGCCATCGGCCACAGCAACTTCTTTAAAGATACATCTCCAAAAGCTCGTGAAACAAAAGCAAAAATGAACTTTTGGGACTTCATCAAGATAAAAAGCTTCTGCACAGCCAAGGAAACAGTCAACAAAACAAAGAGGCAACCCACAGAATGGGAGAAGATATTTGCAAATGACACTACAGATAAAGGGCTGGTATCCAAAATCTACAAAGAACTTCTCAAACTCAACACCCAAAAAACAAATAATCAAGTCAAAAAGTGGGCAGAAGATATGAAAAGATACTTCTCTGAAGAAGACATACAAATGGCTAACAGACACATGAAAAAATGCTCATCATCATTAGCCATCAGGGAAATCCAAATTAAAACCACACTGAGATACCACCTTACACCAGTTAGAATGGCAAAAATAGACAGGGAAAGAAACAACAAATGTTGGAGAGGTTGTGGAGAAAGGGGAACCCTCTTACACTGTTGGTGGGAATGCAAGTTGGTACAGCCACTTTGGAAAATAGTGTGGAGGTTCCTCAAAATTTTAAAAATAGAGCTACCCTATGACCCAGCAATTGCACTACTGGGTATTTACCCCAAGGACACAGATGTAGTGAAAAGAAGGGCCATATGCACCCCAATGTTCATAGCAGCAAGGTCCACAATAGCCAAACTGTGGAAAGAGCTGAGATGCCCTTCAACAGATGAATGGATAAAGAAGATGTGGTCCATATATACAATGAAATATTACTTAGCCATCAGAAAAGATGAATACCCAACTTTTACATCAACATGGATAGGACTGGAGGAGATTATGCTCAGTGAAATAAGTCAAGCAGAGAAAGTCAATTATCATATGGTTTCACTTATTTGTGGAACATAAGGAATAACATGGAGGACATTAGGAGAAGGAAGGGAAAAATGGTGGGGGGAAATGGAGGGAGAGATGAACCATGAGAGACTATGGACCTGAGAAACAAACAGGGTTTTAGAGTGGAGGGGGGAGGGGGGATTGGTTAGCCCAGTGATGGGTATTAAGGAGGGCACGTACTGCATGGAGCACTGGGTGTTATATGAAAACAATGGATCGTGGATCACTACATCAAAAACTAATGATGTATTGTATGGTGACTAACATAACATAATAAAATTTAAAAAAAATAAAGTTTATATAGAAGAGCAACTTAGTATTGAAGGAGAAAACATAGCCAAATGACTGACACTATCTGATTTCATGACTTAGTATAAAGCTACAGTAATCAAGACAGGAGGTACTGGTAAAAGAATAGACAAATAGGTCGATGGAACAGAATTGATATCCCAGAAATAGACCCACCTAAATATAGTCAATTGGTCTTTGACAAAGGAGCAAAGGCAATACAATGGAGTAAATATAGTCTTTCCAACAAATAGTGCTGGAACAATTGGACATGCCTATACATAAAAATTAATTCAGATACAGACCTTAAACCATTCAAAAAAAATTAACTCAAAATGGCTCATAGACCTCAATATATGGAAACAGACCAAAACTCCTAAAAGATGACATAAGAGAAAACCTAAATGACCTTGAATATGGCAATGACATTGTAGATACAAAACCAAAGGCAAGACCATGAAAGAAACAATTGAAAAGCCAAACTATTAAAATTAAAAACTTCTCTGTGAAAGACAAGTCAGGAAAATAAAAGAAGACAAGGTATAGTCTAGGAGAAAATATTTGCAAAGACACATCTGAAAAAGGACTGTTATCCACAATATATAAAGAACTCTTAAAACCCAATAATAAGAAAATTAACAATCCAATAAAAAAATGAGGCAAAGACCTTAGCAGACATCTTACCAAGGAAGATATACAGATAGAAATTAAGCATTTGAAGAGATGTTCAACATCACATGTCATTAGGGAATTGAAAATTTCAAAAACAATGAGATACTGTTGCACACCTATTAGAATGACTAAAATCCAAAACACTGACAACACCAGATGGATGTCGAGCAACAGGAACTCTTATTCATTGCTGGTGGAAATTCAAGATGGTACATCTACTTTAGAAGACAGTTTAACAGTTTTCTACAAAACTAAATATACTCCTACCATAAGACCCACCAATCATGCTCTTTGGCATTTGCCTAAATACATTGAAAATGCATGTCTACACAAAAACTTGCACATGGAAGTTTCTAGCAGCTATATTTACAATTGCCAAAACTTGGAAGCAGCCAAGATGTCCTTCAGTGGACGAATGGTTAGGTAAGCCATGGTACACCCAGACAATGGAATATATTATTCAATGCTGAAAAAGAAATGAGCTATTAAGCCATGAAAAGACACAGAGGAAACTTAAATGAAGTTTAAGTTAAAGAAGTGAAGTGAAAGAAGCCAGTCTGAAAAGGCTACATGCTGTATGATTCCAACTATATGATGTCCTCGAAAGGGCAAAACTATGGGAAACATTTGCCAAAGCTTAAGGGAAGGGAGGAAGAAATGCATAAGCAGAGTACAAAAGTTTTTTAGAGCAGGGAAACTATTCTGTATAATATTATAATGGTGGATACACATTATTATACATATTTCCAATCCAAAGAATGTACAACACTGTCAACGTCTAGTGCGTTGGGGTCCCTGGGTAAGGGTCTACGAAATCACCAGGACACAGGGGATGCAGAGCAAAGGCAGCACTTGCAACTGCATACTGCCATTTATTACTCACATAGCTATATACTCGCAGTGATCAGATAAACATAACAATGTATACTTAAAGTATCAAGCCAACATCCGTGAAGTGAAATATACACGAAATTCAATAAGAACAAAATACATCCTGTTTATGCTTGCAGAATAAAGAATTCTCTTAGCCATCCTTCCTTTGGAGACAACATGTTCTTTGTCTTTAGAAAGAACACTTCTGACAGAGAAAGACACACTTTAAGCGAGGCAAGAGCCACTTCCTGCTGATCCAGGCATTTAGGACTTGCAACATGAGATAAGGGGAAGAGAACATTTTCTCCTCCTGGCCTAGGCCTGCCTGGCCGACCTTAACCTCACTGCAGTCCTCAAATGACCCTGGCCTGCAAGGGGCTTACAAGCCTACACCATCTCACAACACCAAGAGTGAACCCTCATATAAACTGTGAACTCTGGGTGATAATGTCGTGTCAATTCTAACAAGGTACCACTCTGGCACAGGGTGTAATACATGTGTAGGGACATGAGGTATATGGAAACTCTTAGTACTTTGTACTCAATTTTGCTGTAAACTTGAATGCTATAAGAAATAAAATTCATTAATTTCTAAAAACCTAATAGGGATACAAAGAGAACACTTTTGGTAACACTAAGGATCCTGAATGCCACTCTTTACTGTGATTCCCACACACCCAGACCCTTGTGCAGAGACCCAGGTCCAGAGGGTCAGTCTGCTTTGGCCCAGGATGCAATGACTGCAGAGCTGTTTCCTCATGTAGAATCAGGCCCTTGTTCTGATTTCCCACTCTAGCACAATTTCAGACTATTTTGCTTGTGTCTAAGTCCATAAAACACAAGCATTAAGATAATGGGACTACGCTAGGAAAATATAACAGATCCTTAAAAATGAGGTAGTCTCTCAGTAATGGTCTTAACAGCATGATTTTTTTTAATTAAAATTAACTTCAGTGCTCCAAAACATCAGAGTTTATCTGGACTTTACAGCAACTGACTTGCCATCTTCTCTTGCATAGAAAAGGCTCGACAAAAGAACCTCAGGTTATTCAATCGCCATCATCATTGTCATTGTCATCAGCATCATTGTTATTCCTAATATTTTGGAGCACTTATTATATGCCAGGTGCAGTGTCAAGCACTTTGTATGTATTATCTCATTTAACTCTCCTAAAAGCTCTATGATCTAGCTGCTATTATTTTAAGTAACTTGCCTAAAGTCACACCCCTTGTGGGAAAGTAAAGTAGATGAAGCTAGAATCAGAACCCAGTCAACCTAATTCCAAAACCAATATTCTTAACCATGGAATCCTACAGCCTTTAAATAAGTAAGAGATAGTTTATGGTTTACAAGCCCAGGCCAGACTGAGAGCCGCAATGTCTGCCTTCCCAGGGCCTGGGGAAGGTTCTGCAGACAGCTCATCTGGGATCCTTCGGTATGAGCACCCCTTTACATTGCCACAAAAGTCCTCAAATATTTGGGAACACACAGGTTGAATTGCTGCACATGACCTCGAGCTCATTGATGCCTGTTGGAGGTGAGACCCGTGTGTGTCAGCTCAACAGAGAGAAGATGGAAGACTCATCTGTTTATTTTGATAAATGTAAATGAATTCTATTCCTTGTCAAAATGTTATCAAGACCCCAATGAAATGAGCTCCGCTTTTTTTTTTTTTTTTTCCTTTTCAGGGTGAAGGGAGTGAAGGGGGAGTGAAATGAATGCTCAAGACAGATTGCTTTGATTTGAAATGAAAACAAACAACTTTAGGGAAAAAAAAAGCCTTTCATTATTTTGGAGACCTTGGCATTCTTGCAGATACATTCATGAATTAATCATTAAAATTCTGAAATGTGGAATAAATCATGTGGTTTTCAATGCCAGCCCACAATAAAGGGGGCCTCAAACAGTTATTAAGACACAGCACTCTAAGCTGCTGCAGCCTAGAATGACTTTTCTCCAGGAATAAAGTGGATGAGGTGTGTGTGTGTGTGTGTGTGTGCACACGCAGGCGTGTGCGCACGCATGTGTCAAAGTCAGCCCCGAGGTCCCAGCCTGGAACTGTGTGCAAGCCAGCTCCAACCGTGTGTCACCACATATTAGCACTATTTAATACCTGCTAATGGAATGGCTCTGTCTGCCGTCGACAGCAGGATCAAAAGAGGGCCATGCAGCTTTTAAATTATTAGCACTAATTAGGCAAATCAAAGAGGAGGAGGGCAATGAGACCAGAGAATGCATTAGAAGGAAAGCAAGGGGATCACTACCTACCTCACACTGTCAAGATCCAGCTACCAAACAGCCAATTAGTGCCAAAGACCCTTCCGGAGCGATGAAAGAATGAACGGGCCTGCCCCCGTAGAAACAGGATGGCTTCATTACAGTGACTCCCTAATTAAAATGTGAAGGTTGCTGATCATTGCATAATTAAATAAGGTGGCAGGCGGTAGGAACCAGCTATCCAGGAGTTTCTAGGACTCATGTTACTAAAGCCACCTCCATGGCCTCGCCTGTGGCCCTCCCACAAGGCAGGTCTGGAGCTGTCCAGAGTTCTGACAAAGATTCTGACTTCTAAAAGCCCGGAGAAGGCAAAAGTATTTCAACCACCCATTACCCCATTGACCAGTCCTGAGAATCACTAATTTTCTTTGGAACCCATTCTCAAACTAATTAGTCAGGAGAAAGAGGATGGAGCGGTGGAGAGTAGAAAAACCACCAAGCCTAATTAACTCCCAGCCACTGCAATCTAGAGCTCTGAAGCCAAGGTTGTCTCCTGTTGATGTAACCTTTATCCCTCTTCTCTTCCACATGCCAGGAGGAAATTCTGTGTCCTTAAGAGCTTGATTGGGGGCTAATCCCAGGTTTGACAGAGAACCGAAGGTTGCTGAGCACAATACCACATCTATTCATAGTATGTGCCCATGTGAGGGCGTGACAGGGCAATGGACAAGATATACAGTCCCAGACCAGGAAAGAAGCATCATTTAATACCAAGGTTGAGTGTGATGAGGTCCTGGGGAAGTCATGCCAGGAAAGACTTATCATCTTAGAACTTTTAATCCTGCCCCCTCAGACTTTTTTATTTACTCTTTTCTTCTCTGTATCCTCTCCTATTCCCCTCCCCCTTTATTCTCCTTTCTTCCCTATTTTCTCTCTCATAGCTCTGTTCTCTCTTCTTTTTTTCCTCCAGATCTCTTCCTTCTGTCTTTATATCTTCCTTCTACCATGACCTTTCTCCTGCGACGTGTTACCACTATAACCAGAACAAACACAAAGCTTTCATTCATTCACTCCTTGATTTTGATCATAGACTCCTTGGGACTTAGCTCATTTTTATTAGAATGGTCCAAATTATCATTGGCTTTACCAGAAACCTTGAACAAAGTCTGGAATGATGTTTGAGAGGAGATTTGGATCCTCAGGAGTCATGACAGAAAGTAGGTGTATGAGCTAGTGTGGGCCTGGCTAAATGAATAAATAGATTCAATCATGTAATGATTCAGTGCAATAGAATTATATTTATACTAAATAAAAGAAATAAGCACTATATTCTATTTCTGAAAAATAAAACATCACAGTCCATATAACAGCCCAAGGTAGATTCAGGTCAAGGATTGAGCTCTTCTCAGTTATTCAAAGACACAGGCTGAGTGGCCCTGACATTTTCAACAGAGGCTTCTAAGACACCCAAAAAAAGAAACAAGTGGAGACTGTGCATGAGAGATTTGGGGCCAGACATGGAAGTGGCACACACCGTTCCCACTCATGCTCCATTGGCTAGAATTCAGTCATATGACCACATGTAACTATAAAGGATGCTGGAAATCCTTAAACCATGTGCCATAAAGAAGAGAAAACTATTGATAGTGTGACCATTTAGCAATCTCTGCTGAATGACAGATGGGACAGTGGTAAAGATAGAGTCATAGGCAAAGAAGTAAAGACTGAACCCAGAGCCATGTCCACACAACAGCAGACAAGAAGTCTTGCCACAGAACTTGTCCTGGGAAAGAGGGACAAGGTTAAACAGCCAGAGCACCACTTCTGCCCAACCAAGATGCCCTTAGGGGCATGAGATTCAGTTTTAGAATCAGGCAGACATGGAATTAAATCCAGATCCAACTCCTTCAAGGTATGTGACCTTGAACAAGATATTTCCATAAGCCTCAGTTTTATCACCTATAAAATGAAAGAGAAATAACATTTATTTTTACGGTGTCCCTAAAGATTATACAACATAAAAAATGCAAAATTCTCTGGCATGCAGTAAGTACTCAATTGATGGTAACACTGTCACTCTTACCATGCTCACCACTACTGCCATATTACTGTTCTTACAATCTCTTCTCTCTGTCATGGATGCTCCCTTCTTATTTCCCCACTTAATCCAGTCCCAACTTCTCCATGAAGTCTTTCCCTTCTATGTAGTTTCCAATGACTTGCCTAAAATCCATGCCATCCATTTGAGCACTTTATTAAAGTTTATCAGTATGAATACAAGCTCCATGAGGTCCAGACTATTATTTGTTTATTTGTTGTATCCCAGATCCTAGTACAGTGTCTGGCATATGATAGATCCTTAACTATTATTATTATTAAACAAATAGTCAATGAACATGAGATATACTCATGTCAAAGAGTCTGATGCCTGCTCTTTATTGCCACAGAATCATATTGCTTTGAGGTTATTCTCTAATTTTCCGTGTCAGTTAGTCTTGTCTCCCTGATGAAATTGAATTCACGGTAGCCAGAGTGATCTTTTTAAAATGTAAATTGGATCCTTTCATTCCTCTGCTTGATCCCCTCCAATGACTTCTCATCACCCTTAGAATAAAACTCAGACTCTTCACTGCAGCCTATAAGACCCTGCAAGACCTGGCCTTGTCATCCTCTCTCTCTCCATTTATTCTACTTTCCTTCCCCTTCACTACCCTTGAGCCTCACAGGCCTTTAATACACCAAGATTGTTCCCACCTCACAGACTTTATACTAATCATCCCCTATTCCTGAGATACTTTCCCCAAGTGTATTCTCACAGCTGGGTCCTCCCATCATTCAGAACTCAGCTTAAACATTACCCTTTCAGAGAGGTCTTCTCTTGACAACACTATATAAATCAATTCTCCTTCCATCAGTCATTCACTGTCTTGAGTTGAATTCTCCAGGAAAGAGACCTGTTGGCAGAAAGTTTACAGGACCAGCATTTTGCAGGGGAGGCGCAGGAGAAGGGAGTGTGAAAGAAACGACAGTGAGCAGAGTGAAGGGTTAAGCTGACATAAATTCACAACAAAAACTGAATTGATCCAACTGGGAGCCCTGAGTGGAGGTGGCCCTTTAGATCTGCCCTCCTCTGACTCAAGGGGGCTGGGCCTTGTACCCCTACACTGGCCAGTCTCTAGGTGCAGGCTGCTCATGTGAAGGGGACATTGCCTTAGGAAAGGCGACCCTCTCATGGAAGGCAGTTCTCAGAGAGTGATTCAGCTCAGAGCTGTCAGCCAACAACAGTCCCAGTAACGGGGAAAATGAGTGCCAGTATCCTGAAGGGGGATATTTTGCAGGACCATCATGTCATGTGCTATACTCCACTCCTTGTGCTACTGAGATCTACTTCTTTGTTTGCTCCCTTCTGTGAACAACTCTTTGGAGATTCTTGAGCTCTTTTTCTGGGCAAACCCACAAGAAGAAAATTAGTGGAATAAATCCAGCCCCCACCACCATGGCTGCCCTCAGGATCTTCCCCCAGTCCTACTCATTCTGGATTCCCCACCCTTTAAAACAAGCATGCCGGTTCATGGCGTACCTGGTGAGGGGCCTGAGCTATGTCACCATGGCCTTCTTGGGCCATGACTGCTTCATTTACCCATTTACTAATAAATCAGGCAAGAAAGGCTGCCATAGATCATCTGGGTGACCAATACATTCTTCCCTGCTCCCATTGTGCAGTAGCAGCCTACTTCTTGATGATAATCAGAGGCAATTGCCAGGAGCCTGAAGTGACCAGGTGGTGCCATAGCTTAAGGTATATGTGATTCTTGCTATGGCTCCTTGTTGGCAGCACCACCCCCCCACACCCTGCCCTGGAACCACAGAGCCCAGAAGTGCTGGATGCTTATCCCTGAAAGGAATGATCTGAGTAGCATGCCACCCAACCTAGTCCACTCTCTGTCCTACAAAACACTGCTTTATTTTCCCATGTGGCATACTTCTTATATTCTGTGATTATCTCATTAGTATTTCTTGTGTTATTTGTTTCTAGTTCCAGAATATAAGGGCTTATTCAATTCCATATCCCAGCGCCTAATACGGTGCCTGCCTGAGAGGAGATGCTCACTCAATATTTGCTGAGTGAATGAATGGTTGAGAGATTGGTCTGAACAACATAATTGTAGAGTCCTCAAGGACAAGCTCTGCTCCCTGCTGTTCTCAGAGCACAGAGCAGTGACTCAGAGAATACTTGATTGACCTGCCTATCCCCTTTCACAGATCAGTTATGACTCTCCAAATGTGAGAGGACTCCCTAACACAATCATGGGCTATTTTTAGTCTGTTTCTTCCTCTCTGGTCTATTATAATAGTAAGAAGAGGCTGGCTACCTGGGGCTCACAGTAGCTCTAAAGAAAACCAATCTTCCTCTCTCCGGAAAATCCTAGGAGGTGTCCTCTATACCAGGCTCCAGGGCGACAACCATCCAGGCTGTGCTAGCTGAGAGCTGTGTGATTACATTTTTTAGTTTTCTGGCTGGAGGTACCCATGGAAGTGATTATTGAGGTATACACAGGAGCTGGAACCTCTCCTCCCTCCCACAGACACACAAACACAAGTTTCTCCCTCTCCTTCTATGGTTCCATCTTTTCTCATTAGATGACATTCTGGGGCCTTAGAAGATTTCTCTGATGCAGACCCTAAGGGGCCTCTTCCAACTAATTAGATTGTGAGCTGGAAGGCTGACTGTAGACTGTGTTAATAATCTTCTATTCAGGGCTTAACATGCTCATCTAGTTTCACTATTGGAGAGGAAATTCTTTTCTTCTTAGAGAGAGAGCGCGCGCAAGGAAGAGCGCAATAAGGAAACAGGTTTTCTCCTTGAGATTCTTCTATAAGCACGAAGGAGAGATGTAATGATGCTCTTTCCACGGAGGTTTAGAGGGGTTTGCATGTGGCTTGGAAAGATAACTCTAAATCACTGGTTCTAACCTTTCTCAGTTATGAGTCACTGCCATGATTCCCTTGAGAGGGAAGGATCATCCTTTTTATAGGTGAGAAGTCTTGGAAAGACAAGCTCATGCAATGGATCTGGAATCAAAGTGGCCACACCCCTTACTAGCTGTGTGATCTGTCTGCCAATATATGGAGCAGGGATTTGGAACATCTTGGATTTGAACCCTAGCTCTACTACTTACAGCTCTGTGGCCTTGAACAAGTTCCCTCTTCTATAAACCTCAGTGCTCTCATCTATAAAATGGGATGATAATAATAGTATCTCACAGTTCTGGAGGCTGGGAAGTCCAAGACAGGTTCCAGCAGGACTTAATTCCTAGTGAGAGCTCTCTTCCTGGCTTGCAGATGACTGCCTTCTTGCTATGTGCTTGCATGGTGAAGAGAGAAGGATCGAGATCTCTGATGTCTCTTTTTATAAGGACATTAACCTGGAAGGATCAAGGACCCACCCTCATGACTTCAGTTATTCTCTGTTGGTCTCAAAGATGGCCATAACATTCATCCTCACAGCAAAACCTTCAGAGGATTTCAAATCAACTCAATCATAACTACCAACTGCTATTCTCAGAGCTCCACATTACCAGTTCTATCCACAAATCCAGGCTCCAGGCTGACAGGTAGGAGGTAATCAGCAGCAGCAATAATAATGATATCCACTGCTTATTGATTGCTTGCTATGTACTAAATACACCTTACTACCGTCCCATGTAGTGTAATCTATCATTGTCCCCACTTATAAAGGAGGAAATTGAGGACTGGAGAGCTTAGATTACCTTCCTGATGTCACATAGTGGGTAAGAAAAGGAGCTGGGATTTGGACCTAGTTTCATCTGGCTCCAAGGCTCATTCTGTTAGCCCAAAGTCTTTAAATTGAGGCCACAGGCCTAAAAGGCCACTAGCTATGCTTTGTTTGACCTGGAAAGCGGTTTTCTTTCTTTAATTTTTACTTAATTGGCGGGGCACCTGGGTGGGTCAGGTCTGCCTTCAGCTCAGGTCATGATCTCAGGGTCCTGGGATTGAGTCCCACATTGGGCTCCTTGCTCAGCGGGGAGTCTGTTTCTCCCTCTGCCTGCAGCTCCCCCTGATTGTGCTCTCTCACTCTCTCTCTCTCTGTCAAATAAATAAAATCTTTAAAAAATTTACCTAATTGGCAACATTTTAAAATGGCTATTTCACCAAATAAAATCTGGATTTTTAGCTTCTCTTGAAAATAATCAGATCTGGTACCTCAGAACCCACATTCCAGCATAGACATAGTTGATGGAGCTGAATAGAGGCTGCTCCCTATTAGTGGGACATTATTTATCAAAGGGAAACCCAGAAACAACCTAAACATCCATCCATAGTAGATTGGTTAAGTAAATTGTGTCATGTCACTCAGCAGGAATACTAGGCAGCCTTTAAAAAGTGAAAAATGACTCATTTGCAATGTTATTCTTTTAGCATTATTTGAAAGACAATACTGAAAAAACATTCAAATGTCCATCAATACTGACTGGTTAAATAAATTGTGGCATATTTATATTCAGTAATGGATTACTGTAGAGTGGCAAAAAAGAAATGAAAAAGTTCTCTGTATACTTGATATAGAGAGTTCTCCCAGATAGGAACAACATTTATAGTGTGCAACCTTTTGCAGAAAAATAAAAACATATATGCATATCTCCTTATATAATCATAAAGAGATTCTGGTGGAAGACCCAAGAAATGAACGACAGTTACTGGTGAGAGGAATAGTCAGATAGGGTACAGGAATGAAAGAAGGCTCTTCACTGTAAGTCTTTTTGTATTCTTTTTAACCATGTGAATGTATTCCTTGGTAACAAAATTAAATATTTAAAATTTTGAATCATGTTGTAGAAGTATATTTAACTACATGGGGAAATGCTTACAATACATCGTTAAAGGGAAAAGGCAGTTTATGAAGCAGTGTTTAACCTTGAGCAAGTCACATTTCTCTGAACCTCAATCTTCTTACCTATAAAATGACAAAAATGATTACCCGCCTCACAAGGTTGTGGTAAGGATAAGATGAGATCAGAGTAAGAGAAACATAGGTTAATAAAATGCATTGTTAATATTTAATAATTACAGCTACTAATGACCCCATAAAAACAATAGGAGGCTTACATACACTGTTGAACATAATTATCTATAGGTGGTGGGATACAGGTGGTTTTATTTTCTTCTTTGTTCATTTTGAGATTTTGCAATTTTGCCATGAAGAATATACTTTCCTCTTGTAACCTTCTCAAAACCAATGGAAATACTATTTATAAAGTGACAGAAAACATTTAAAGTATCTTTCGGGACACCTGGGTGGCTCAGTCGGTTAAGCGGCTGCCTTCGGCTCAGGTCATGATCCCAGAGTCCTGGGATCAAGCCCCGCATGGGGCTCCCTGCTCATCGGAGAGCCTGCTTCTCCCTCTCCCTCTGCCTGCCACTCTGCCTACTTGTGCTCTCTCTCTATTTCTCTGTCAAATAAATAAATAAAATCTTTAAAAAAATAATAAAAAATAAAGTATCTTTCAAAGCCCTCCCCATCTCTGTCCCAACTTCACCAGCAGGTGCCAAAAGGTCTGTGCATGCAGATCAGCAGAGTATAGATGACACTTACCTGGGAAATCACTGAGCTGTGGGGTCACAGGCCATCAAAAGGAGCATCTAGAAGGTTCATCTGGTAGGAACACCCAGAGCTGAGGATGCACACCCCTCCAGGTGGGGATGCTGCACTGGCTCAGACTCCACCGAGTTATTCCTCAGGATACACCTTCAGACCCCAAACATACAACAATCATAATCACAGACCCTTAACCAAGACCTGAAGGCTGACCAGGTGCTACTCTAAGGCTTTAGGTGTATTAATGCAGTTAATCTTCATAACAGCGCTGAGATATTTCCCCTTCTACAGATTAAGAAACTGAAGTACAGAGTAGCTAACTAACTTGCCCAAGACTGAACAGCAAGTAAGGAACAGAGCTGGGATTTGAACTCCATTAATCTAATTCTAGAGCATGAGTTCATAATCTCTATATTTTGTTTTGAACAATGTTCATTGGTGGTCAGGCTTTATGATGAATATGATTTTGGTTTTGGTAAGAATCAAACATCACTGAAAAGGTAGTTAATAGATGATAGATATAGATAGATAGATAGATGATAGATAGATAGATAGATAGATAGATAGATAGATAGATAGATAGGTGATAGATAGATAGATAGATGATAGATAGATAGACATCAATCTGGTGAACAAAGCAAAGTATAAATCCAGATATCATAATTGTGGTTAAATCCAAGTGCCATAGAATGTATGGAAACTGGTTGCTTTGTGAGTGTCATCAACTGGGAATATGAAAGCAGTTTGAATTTCAGGACTGGAATCAGACATTTCCATCAGAGTCCCTCTCAAAATGCTGCCAAATACTTGTCCCATCCAGTGGCCAGATGCTCTTTGCACCTTGGGGCAGCCCATGCTAACTTTGGACATCTCTGACTGTGGAAACCTATTATCTTAGGGTCTCCCAAGGAGACCACTTTCTAAAGAAACCCTCATTTGGGGCACATAAGTCTTGGTCTGTTTGTTGAAACAAGGGTACTGTTGGTTTGTGTTTGTTCCAGATGTCCTGTGCAGCAGAGGTCACAGTCTGAATAGAATATGGTCCCAGGTCTCTACTCCCTCCCACTGCAGTCAGATCTTGGAAAATGTACGTGTGCATTTCCAGGTGGCCTTGAGGATGGTTTGGCAGCCCTGGCTATTGCAGCTCGGGGCCCTGTCCCAGGTGCCTTCTCTACCTCTCCCGTGTCTCCCGTTTCACTCTGAGGGCATGCTCTCAGTGTGAGCTTGTCAGTAGCTGTTGTGGTCACTGGGCTGGTCCTGCACTTCATTTTTTAGCCTGTTAAGTTTAATGCTCCCGTGCTTGGTGAAATAGAGGGAACGGCTTCTCCTTGAGGCTGTAATGGTGGTTTTAATCTTGTCTCAGAGATTCTACCCAGATACATACATTTTATATTTATTTACTGCATGCTGTGGATTCCTGGATCAGCTAGCATGGCTTAGTTAAATTGGGGGAACTATCAAAGAAGAGAAGCTCTTTCTAATCATTGACTTCTTGAGTGCCTTTTGTGGCAAAAATCCCCGCCCCCCACCCCCGGCTCCCTCAATCGACACTGGGAATCAGGTAATCAAGGTGTCATCTTTGACTCTCTTTTGCCCCCCCTCATAGTCCATCTACCATCCAGTCTTACTGGTTTATCCTCCAAAATGGATCTCAAACTTATGCATGTGTCTCTATCTGTACCACCATCCCTTAGCTACCTCCAGCTCCTCCCTGGACTGCTGCAAACAGCTTACCAACTGGTCCCCTGCTTCTCCTCCTGCTCTATCCAATCCATTAAACAAATTGCAACCTGAGGAGCTTTTGAGTTATAAACAGATCATGTAATATCTCTCCCCTACTTAAGCTCTTCAAAAGCTCCCACAAGCTTAAAGTCCAAGTTCTTAGCACAGTCAACAAAGTCCTGCATGATCTGCTCTGCACAGCTATCTGACCTCCACTGCCATCATTTGCCCTTTGTGCATTATAGTTCAGCCATGCTCTCCGTTAGGGTTTTCCCAGAAGCAGTCCTTGAGACAAGAGTTTTGGTTCAAGTAGATAATTTGAGAGAAGATCCCAGGAAGCATGGTGAGGGAAAGGGAAAGTGTAAGGGCACATTAATGAGTGGATTACCTCTGTGAACAAATGGGGCTCAGCTCTGCTGGGGACCTTCTGTGTGGACATGCCTCAGAGTCATCCTGCTCAGAGTGAGGAAGGTGGGGAGTTTATCCACCATGTCCCATCCCTCACTGTTGAGCATCATTCTAGGGACATAACTCCCCAGTGCTCTGTCAGGTGTCCATCCAGGGCTGAAGAATACTCTTAGGGGACACCTGCATGGCTCAGTCATTAAGCATCTGCCTTCGGCTCAGGTCATGGTCCCAGGGTCCTGGGATCGAGTCCCACATCAGGCTCCCAGCTCAGTGGGAAGCCTGCTTCTCCCTCTCCCACTTCCCCTGCTTGTGTTCTCTCTCTCACTGTCTCTCTCTATCAAATAAATAAAATCTTTAAAAAAAAAAAAAACTCTTAGACAGGAAGACATGGGAAGCCATGACTGCCTGGATAGACTGAGGGGATCTGGTTGGAATACCACCAGCATCTGGTACTTCAGGACTAGTCAGAGTGTGGTCCCCAAACCAGCTACCATCCACAAAATGTAACCAGTCTATGATGAGATGAGAAGCTTGGGCCATAATGTCAAACAACTACATCATTAAAACACACTACTAGAGTATACTGACATTTTATCATAGTAAGACTTTCTCAATGAATGAAGCCATGCATTACTGCACACTCTGGGATAAGCTTCTTACCATGTCTCTGGCATGGAGTCACAGGCTGGCACTTCAAATAGTCCTGTATATTATTCTCTGTGTGTTGCTAGAACATTTTGAGTTTATAACTACCACATGATCTCTATCCTTGCCATTCCCACTGCCTGTTATTTTCCTCTGGGTCCTTCTCAGCCTTCATATGGTTTACATGGCCCCACCTCGAGAAGGCCTCCTTGACTCCCCATGTAAAATATCCACCAACCTGTTATCTTTTGTCACAGCACCTTGTTTATCCTCTTCAAAAGGTGCTAATCACAATGTACTTAATCTATTTGTTTATTGGTTGGAATGTTGTCCATCTCCTCACTTGAGTATATGTGCAATGGGGACAGGAAACTGGCCTGTCTCCTTTGCCATCATATCACCAGCACCAAGCACAGGGTCAATGCTCAATAAACACAGAATGGATGAATGGATGAATGGATGAATGAATGAATGAATGAATGAATGAATGAATTTGCAGCCAACTCCATTCAAACTTTCTTAGGGGATATCCTCTTCCTGTGAGAAGGTGCTTAGTGTTGATGTGCCCTCCCCTTGGTATCAAGCAGGAACACAGTTCCCCCACACTCAACACCATGCTCCCATGTGAGACCCCAAATTGCAGCTCACCCACTGTGATATCTACATCTTGATAGCAGTGCTCCAGTATCTGACTTCTCAAGCCTAAGCATCTTCTCCATCCCTGAAATGTAGTATACCAATACCTTTGGAGCAATCTACCTGTGTGGTTAAGAGCACTGGCTTAGCAATGAGACACATATAGCTCCAAACTCCAGCCCTGCCCCTGACCAGTTGAGAACCTGGGTGGCTGAGTGCATCCCTGTGAGCCTCAATTTTCTCACCAGGGATGTTATAGGGGTTAAAGTAGACAGCAGGCTTTTTCAACATGGGCACTCCTGACATTGTAAACTGGGTAATTGTCAAGGGTAGGACTGGGGGTGCTGTCCTGGACACTGTACGATGTTTAGCAGCATCCCTGGTTTCTATCCACTAGATGCCAGTAGCAACCCTCCCAACATCACGTGACAACCAAAATATATCCCCAGACATTGTCAACGTCCCTGGGAGGAAGGGGGGCACAAAATCCCTAGACACTGGTATGGAGTATTTAACACAGTGCCTGGCAAATTTATTGCACCTTGTACCTCAGTCTCCTTACCTGTATAATAGGCATAAGAATGGTGCCTGATTCACAGATTGGTGTGAGGAGTAAATGAGATAACGTAAAGGATGTAAATGGGTAATATAATATGAAGGAGTAAATAAGATAGTACAATGTAGAAGACTTAGCAGAATACCTTATACATACTAGAGCTTTTAAAACAAAAGGCTACCATGGGAGGTGATGGGTGTGTTAATTAAGTTGATTGTGGTAATCATTTCATAATGTATACATGTATTAAATCGCCACATTGTATTCCTTTTAAACATCCCATTGTATAACCTAAATATGTACAATTTTTATTTGTCCATCATACCTTAATAATGCTGGGGAAACAAGAAAGAAACCATGCTGTTTTCTGTAAAGAAAAATGAACAAATAGAAAAAACAGCTATTTTTATCATTAAAGCTCGATTGGTTGCAGTTACTGCTATTTGTATGAAATCCCTCATTTAATTACTCTTCTGAGTTCAATCCAATCACCCACATAGTTTTCCCAGAAGGCCTTGCTATTCACACTGTATCCCCCAGACCTGGAGCCCTTCTTTTAATCCACCAGCTACTCTGGGGCTTCCCAGATGTCAAGATACCAGATCACCTTCCAAACCCAGTAGGCCTAGTTGTGTACGGAGCCTCATGGTTATATGTTCCACTCAACTTTGGAGCATTTGGTTATTTCATCTTGGCCACCTAGTCTGACAACTTCAACTGAGTCAGAATTTTAAAGATTGGTGGTTGAGCTTCCAGAATACCATGATTTTCCTGTCCACTTGAACCTTCTTCATAACTAAGGCCTACAATGGGCATCATATACAGGTCCAGTTAGAGTGTTTTAAAAAAACATTGCAGATCTTGCCATTTGCAACGACGTGGATGGAACTGGAGGGTATTATGCTGAGCAAAATAAGTCAAACAGAGAAAGACATGTATCATATGACTTCACTGATATGAGGAATTCTTAATCTCAGGAAACAAACTGAGGGTTGCTGGAGTGGGGGGTAGGGTGGGAGGGATGGGGTGACTGGGTGATAGACACTGGGGAGGGTATGTGCTCTGGTAAGTGCTGTGAATTGTGCAAGACTGTTGAATCTCAGATCTGTACCTCTGAAACAAATAATGCAAATATGTTAAGAAAAAACAAAAAAAGAAGAAGATAGCAGGAGGGGAAGAATGAAGGGGGGGAAATCAGAGGGGGAGACGAACCATGAGAGATGATGGACTCTGAAAAACAAACTGAGGGTTCTAGAGGGGAGGGGGGTGGGATGGCTTAGCCTGGTGATGGGTATTAAAGAGGGCACGTTCTGCATGGAGCACTGGGTGTTATGCACAAACAATGAATCATGGAACACTACATCTAAAACTAATGATGTAATGTATGGGGATTAACATAACAATAAAAGGGGCGCCTGGGTGGCTCAGTTGGTTAAGCGACTGCCTTTGGCTCAGGTCATGATCCTGGAGTCCCGGGATCGAGTCCCGCATCGGGCTCCCTGCTCGGCAGGGAGTCTGCTTCTCCCTCTGACCCTCCTCCCTCTCATGCTCTCTGTCTCTCATTCTCTCTCTCTCAAATAAATAAAAATCTTTAAAAAATAAAAAAATAAAAAATAAAATAAAATAACAGTAAAAATTAAAAAAAAAAAAAAACATTGCAGTAAATCAGTTCAATAAAGCATTTGAGGGTGCTGAGCTCTTCTTTATATTTTCCTAAGGGCCCAAAGAATGAGACATAGTCTCCTAATAAAGCAAAAGACTGTGGTCAGTGGTCAGTCATAAGAAAGAGTCACCAGGCGCCGGGGTGGCTCAGTTGGTTGAGTGACTGCCTTCGGCTCAGGTCATGATCCTGGAGGCCCAGGATCGAGTCCCGCATCAGGCTCCCTGCTCAACAGGGAGTCTGCTTCTCCCTCTGACCCTCCCCCCTCTCATGCTCTCTCTCTGTCTCTATCTCCTTCTCTCTCTCAAATAAATAAATAAAATCTTCAAAAAAAAGAAAAGAAAAGAAAGAGTCACCAAGGAAATGTAACTTTTAAAAAGGAAGGGAGAAAAGTGGTGGCTCCCTATCTTTGGAGACCTCAGGAATTGGGCAGTTTCAGATTTCCACGTGGTCGAAGGAAGGGCTGGTACCACGGATCTCTGCTGGACCCTCCCAGTTCCGAGGTTCTAAGCAGCCTCTCTCCAGCCACCCTGCTTCTCCTCAGGCTCTGTGCATGGGCAAGACCACACTTCTAGCCATCCAGCCCAGTCAGGCACCCAGCCCACCTCCTCTCGGCCCCTGCTTCAGCTGACTCTTCTACAGAGTTGAACCCCACCCCAGTCCCGACCATGAGTAGCTGCTGCCATGGCCATGGAAGGGATAGGAATGACAGGCCTCCCAAATACAAAATTCCAAATTCATTCACTCATCCAAGCAGTATCTCCTAAGGGTCTGTGCCGTGTCTGCTGCCCTACAAGGATCAGGGTTTCCAGGATGAAGCTTCCTTTAATCTTGCCCTCAAAGATTCAAAACCTAGCATATTTAGAGGTCTCATTATTCACATGCCAAAATGTGACTGTGAGTTTATATATGTATTTTTTAATCATTCCTGGCGGAAATCTTTTTAACATTATGGGTGTCACTGTGTCCTAAACAGAGTAGGTGGCTTAGCACAGTCCACCTTTTGCCTGGAGCGCTAAGGCTGTGACTGAGAGCCCCAGATGCTGTATGGCCCTGTATCATGGAGCGACCCTCCACAGTCCCTACTATGATTTTTATCATGTTCTTATTGCTCCTTTCTCTGCCACCATCCTCTTCCATCCACCTGCAGCAAGATTCTGCCTGCTTTTTTTTTTTTTAAGATTTTATTTATTTATTTGACAGCGAGAGAGGGAACACAAGCAGGGGGAGTGGGAGAGGGAGAAGCAGGCTTTCCGCAGGGAAGCTTGATGCTGAGCTCGATCCCAGGACCCTGGGATCAGGACCTGAACCAAAGGCAGACACTTAATGACTGAGCCACCCAGGCGCCCCAAGATTCTGCCTGCTCTTAACAAACCACCATGTTCAATAAGCATATGTAATGGAGCAACAGCTTGACAGGAATTCTTCCTCACCTCTCTGGCTCTCCAGATGTGCCCTAGATATGCTCCTCCATCCATGAACTCCAAACTGTGGGTACTATAATGATGCCCATTTTACAGATGAAGAATTGAGTCTCAGGTTAAGCAACTTGCCTAAACTCACAGTAGTGGAGCCAGAATTCAAACCCAGACTGACCAGTTCCCAAGATCTAATCCTTATCCACTCCCAGAATATACTATACTACTACTAGGGGGACATAACCCTATCTGGGATGGTCAGAGAGCTGCTTGGCTCTATCCAAATCTAGATGGTGATGAGTTTAAAAGCAATTGTGTCTGGATACCCCACAGTTATTTCTTTAGCACCTAATGCTGTCAGAGATATGAGAGAGCACATCAGGTCCTTGAGAAGCTCAGGGAACATGGGCAAGAATCAGTCAAGGGACATTACCAGACAGCCCATAAGGAAGGTGCAGGTGCCATAAGGGTTCAGAAGGAATGGTTCAGTGGAACTGAGCCACCTCAACTCAAGGTTCTGATTTCCACCACGGACATGCATTCAGCCCTGAATCAGAACACCTGAAAGAGGGATGGGAGGTATGAGTTCCCTGTGACTGAGGCTGTTCTAGCAAGGACAAGGGTCAGTGGTGCTGTGCTGTGCAGAGACAGGATATGTGTCTCCAAAGATTCTTGCATCCATTCAATAAATGGTGATGGAACACTTACAGCATGCGAGGCACAGTGCCAGGCACATGGAACAGAACAGGCAAGTCCTCAGGGATCTTGAATTCCAGTGGCGGAGGGAGTCAACAACTAGATAAGCCAGAAAATTAGAGATAGCAAGAAGCAAATGGGAAAGGAGTTACTTCAGATGTGGGGGAAGAGGTCAGGGACAGTCTTTCCAAAGAGGTGACATGTGAATTAGGACAGGAAAGGATGAGGAGGAGCCATGTAAGAAGAGTGGCCAAGGACATGGAGGAGTACGTGAGAAGGCTCTGAGGTCCCCCAAGGTCCATGTGGATGAAAGCTCTCTTCCAGCTGGCAGACTTTGCAGGTAGAGCTGCCCAAGGAAAGAAGCACTACAAAGAGGGCTTGATAGCGAGTAGGCAGCTGTCTCCTCTGTGGCTTTGGTGTAAAGAGCTGAGAGGGGAAGATGGAAGGAACAGAACCTCCAGACCACCTGCTACAACTGATGACCCTGAACATTTGATAATACATACTGATATATAATTGAAAATAATAATGATAAAAATAAGAAAGAGACCAGGTAGTCAGGGGGCAATGTTGCTCATGGCAAAAGTATGTGGTCTTTTTCAGCTTCAAAAAAGGAGAAGGAGAGAGCAGCATTATTCATTCTTTCTCCTTCCTGTGACATGCCTGAGAAGCCCAGGGATTTGCCTCACTGCCCATAGCCAATCTGTCCCTCACCCGTGAGGGCATTCTTGCTGGTTCCAAGTCCCTCCTGAGACCCCAGGCATCATGGTACTCACAGGCTTCCCCACCGCTGGAGACATATGCTGCCATCAAGCCCTCATGGCAGGTGGATAGTGGGTCTGGGACACCCCTTGACTGTGAGCCCCGTGAGGGAAGAACCAGGTCTTAGCCATCCTTGGGTTCCCAGTGCCTCCCCTGGGGTCTGGTGCATAGCACATGCTCCATAAGTATCAGCTGGAAAGAGGAAGGGAAAGACAGAAGAATGGATGGATAGAGAAATAGGTCAATCATCCACCTCCAGTCAGGGCAAGCTGCTTATAGCTATTCAGTAAATAACTAATTGACATTGACAAGCAAATGGTAGACCTCAATAAAATATTCATTGTTGTTGGTGGTAGTTGGGCTAGACTTTGAATAACAGTTTCCATAAAATACTGATGCAGAGTACCCCAGAATACCTCCTCTGACATTCAGGTCAAATAAAAGGACATTGTAGTATAGTGCACAAGGACCATAGTTGGGGCCCAGATTCTGCCACTACGAGGTTTGTGATCCTATGCATATTTTCATAAGGTTCTGTTTTCTCCTATGGAAAGTGGGGGTGAGTATGTCCACCCCAAAGAGATGTGGTAGGAACAAAATGCTATTTTTGAAAACACTTTTGGGTTTTTGTTTGTTTTTTCAAATCAATATGCATTTATTGGGTACTTACTGTATATCCATCACTAAGAGAGTGCTGGAGAGAAAGATAAAAGATAGTGCCTATGTTGGGGATTTCACAATCTAGCAATTAAGATAGACCCTGGAATGGGGATGTGTTGGCTAATTTTGTGGGTCAATGTGGCTGGGCCATGGTGCTCAGCTATTTGGTCAAATACTATTCTGGATGTTTCTGTGAAGATGTTTTCTTAGATGAGATTAACATTTAAATCAGTGGACTTGAGTAAAGCAGATTGCCCTCTATAATTAGGCAGGCCTCATCCAATCAGCTGAAGTCCTGAATAGAATAAAGACTGATCTCCCTTGATCAAAAGAGAATTCTGCCAGATTTAGGGGCGCCTGGCTAACTCAGTCAATAGAGCATCCAACTCTCGATCTCAGGGCTGTGAGTTCAAGCCCCACATTGGGCATGAAGTCTACTTAAAAACAACAACAACAACAACAACAACAACAAAAAACAAACAAACAAAAAAAAACAGGAATTCAGCCAACAGAAAACCTTCAGGCTCAAACCACAACTTTTCCCTAAGTCTCTAGCCCATCAGCCTATCCCACCAGATTTTGGACTTGACAAGGCTCCACGGTCATGAGGACCAATTCCTTAAAATAAATATATATATATATTTCTCTGGAGAACCCTGGCTAATGCAGGGAACAATAGCACAGTAGTTATTTGGATACTCTAAGAATGATTTTTGTGGACTCAGTGCCATAACACTAATACCTAATAGTGATTGCTCCCCCTGGGGGTTATGAAGAAAGACTCTGGATATTGGAGTGGGGCCCTGGAGCTAAGTTTCTATTCAGAGACAAGAAAAGATCTCCCAAGCATCATTCAATGGAATCCTGCTCACACCCTCATTACGTTAGTGGATATATGGATTTTTACCTGATCCTCTCTCAAATCTTCTCTCTCCAAGGCCTTTTGAGCCTATTGTCTAGTTCAAGCACCCAGCTAGACCTAAGCAAATCCCCTAACTTCCTAGAACTAGACCTAAGCAAATCCCCTAACTTCTCTGAGCCTCAGTTTACCCCATGCTAAAAGCCTATTTCATGGGTTCCAGGAAGGCACCCTGTACCTTTGAGGATCTTGTATTTTTCTATTGTTATTAAAGTATCAGGTAGATACATCCGCTAAGGAACTTCAGTGACGTGCCTCAGATTTCTAACCAAGGAAGCAATGGGAGATGGGCTGACATTATAGTATGAGCTATTTAAGTTAGCTATAAGGGAAGAGAAATATTTAACTCTTATATCTTGGAGTTTCATTAAAAATAGAGACGTTCCTGTGGCATCACTGTGCAAGGGGCAGGAGGATATAAGAGATGGCATCTTGCAACCCTCCAGGGGCATAGTTGGATACAAAACCTAGATGTACTTACCTAAAATTGGCATCAAAACGAGGACAGGAGTTAATGGACTAGTATCTGCCTGGCCAAAGACAGGATCATCCTGGGAAACCAGGGATGACCCTGCAGAAAGCCCCACACCAGTCATTAAATCTACAGACCCTGCCCACAGATTCTTCAGAATCAGGGTGGTCCAATCAAGGGCACTAACTGGGGACCCACCAGCCACCTGATGCAGGCTGGTCATTCAGGGGATAAACTTCCTTACTTGGGGCTCTTTACTTACTCAGACCCTGCTGGGCCAAAGTTCTTTTTCAATAGCCAGTTTTATTGTTCAAAGATGAGGGGAGAATGCCCCATGGATAGAAGAAACCAAATCCCTACAGAATTCAGTTGGCTGCTGCATCCATTTAGAAGATTAAAAATATACCAGCACATATTGTTTCCCTCTTATGAGGAGCAAGCTACTAACTAGCCTACCCCAGGGATGTTCCTTAAGTCTCAGGCCAAATTAAAGTCCAGACACACATTAGAGAATTGAAAAGTTCATACGTCCAGAGCCTCAAGCTGGAAAACAAGAAAAAAAGGCGGGGGGGGGGGGATGGAAAGATGGAAAGGCAAGACATTCATACAAGTATTCAGAGGCCAAAGTAGTATTGTGGTAAGACCAGAGGCCTTTTGAGCCCCTGAAACCTGGGTTTAAATCTTCATTCTACCCCCTTATTAATTTTGCTTTCCCTGTTTATCCTCTCTTTGCCTGTCTTTGTCTATCAAACCTAGTGATACCTACTCAGGTATCTGGATCAAATCTGATATCTACTTTCTACTCTTCAACATTGTGACCATTAGAGAGTAGAGGGGCTTTCAATAAACGGTCACCGTTACTGTTAATTCACCAGAAATGGTTCTTTATGTTTGCATGCAAACACATTGGATAATTGTTTCACAATCCAGACATACAGCGATGAGATTATAAGCAAAAGAATAACAACACAGCATGCACTGTGTAGAACCTCTATTTCTGTGCTACCATTGATTTAGAATTCAACGTTTTCATCTTTATTTTATGCCCAATGCAGAAATGCCTCAAGTTTATTTACCAACTAGACACTAATGTGCATTCTAAGGGAAATTACCCTCACCAGGATCCAACCGTGGTTGTAAAACATTAAATAACAAATCACGTAGTGAAAAAAAAATTTTTTTTGTTGTTTTATAACTGGAAGTTTGTACCTCTTTAAATAAAGATGAGAAGGATAGTGGAGTTCATAAAATAAGTCAGTCAGATGTGTGCTTTGCTCTCTTCAACATATCACTGCAACCAAGGGTCCTCCTGTCTCCATTTATCTTAAACTCAACTGAGGCTCCTAGCTCTTGGAAAGGAGACCACAAATGATCAATTACTTCTTAGTGCACAAAGTCAAAGGTTAAACGTATTATTGCTCACCACAGTCCGACCCTAACCTCAGAATTAATGCCATAAACAAAAAAGGAAAAATATAGTTAGGCCTGTGAAGGTACCAGCTTTAGTCTCCGAAGATTTACAAAAGGGAAATGATGACCCCTACTGGTAGGAACTGGAACAGCCAGCCTGCCCTGGGCCCTCAGAGAGCTGAGGGCACTGGAGTTCCCACAGGGGCATGTTTTCACACTGAGGCCCACACTGAGCAGGAGGATCTCTGTGAGGAGCAAAGGGTCAGATTTTCTCATGTAGGGTTAGAGCTGCATTTGTGTTTGCAAAACAAAGAGACTGAGTGAGAGGGAATGTTTGGGCCCAGAGTGTGAAGCCCCAGGGCAGCCTCCTTAGGGACAGAAATGGGCATCTCTGCCTGCAATTCTGTGGTCTTCTAAGGCTGGTGGGCAGTGGGTAGTGCTGACACTCCCCATCCCCTTCCCTTACTAGCTGGCCACTCCTGATCTCAAGCGCATAGCTCACTTTCCAGCTTAGAAGATTGAGGCCCCAGTTGCAGATCCATTAAAATGAGTTTCTTGGGCAAGTGAGAGGGACACATCATCCCTTAAAACGCCTTCTTACAGAAGGGGAAATCCATGTTCCAATGAACCAATGTCTGGACAACTGTGGAAGGGGCATCTGGAGCTCACAGAGTGGACAGAGCTGAATCATCACCAGGGCCACTCAAAGAAACCATCTGTGGTAGTCCAGAGTGCTGTTTGCCAAATAGTTATGCTCTCTGCTGTCTAGGCACACAGTGGGATTACGATTTCTCCCCCGCTCCTTGTGATTGGATAGGATCATGTGAATAGTCCCAGGCAATGCTTTTTGAGCAGAAGTCATGGATGTGAGACCTTCCAGGGTTCTTTTCTCTACAATAAACAGGGCTCCCCCAGCTCTAACAGGCTATATATATGGTGTATATATGGATGGAGTGAGTGTGTGTGTGTGCATGTGTTATACAGGCCACATAGCAAAATAAAACTTGAGATTTAGGGGTTGTTCATTAATGCAGCATGACGTAGTTCATCATGACTGACTTATCATCCAAGCTCACAGGGAGGAGCTTTCCACTCGGAAGAATGTTGAAATCCAAAGAGGATTTGTGAGCTACATCAGGAAAGTCAAGGCTTAGCTGCTTCTGGAACTGAGAACCGTAGTCAGACTGGTGCTGATGTTGGTCACATCCTTGCCTTTGTCACATCATGGCACGTGTAGAAAATGTTAATATGTGTATGGCATGTCAGGGGTAAACTGAAGAGAAATTGGGGATATCCACATAGGATTTGGTGAAAACTTCATTTTCTTTTCCTCACATCATGTAATGATAATATGCCAAATAAAATGCAATGTTTTAGGGAATATATTAACTATTGAATTTGACAAACCCTCCCTTTAAGATCTTTGTAATATTTTCATTGCAAACCCTGGGCTTAGTTTGGAAAATATAACTTTTTTGCATTACATTTTATGCTTGAAATGGTGACACATAATTCCTGATAAAGACCAAATTCTTGATAGTCACCATCAATGAGAAAACATGTATGCACAGGTAGTGAGGAAATTTTAAAATTATCTTTACACTACATCAAAAACTAATGATGTACTACTGTATGGTGACTAACATAACATAATAAAATTTAAAAATTAATAAATAAAAATAAATTAAAAATACAATTCTAAAATTGTTGAAATTATACTTTAAAAATCTAATGGCTCTTTTGAATGTTGAAATTTCTTGAAATAATGTAAATGTTTTTTAATTCAAGCCAGCTTTTTCATACCAAGTATTTTAAAAGCGATGAAACTCTAATCTGCAAAACATACGAATTGTTGGAGCGATCACTCCGTGGCTAGCTTGGACACCACTGAGAGAGTCATCAGCCACAAATGGACAGAAATATCATGATAGGTTGTATATGTGATCTGTTGATATCAGGGCTTCCTCCTGGAGCTGTGCTCTCATAGCAGCCCCTTCTGAAACTCTTCATTGCCACCCTATTCTTCTTCCCTGCCCAGATGACAAGGCCCTGCATTCTCCGCCCTACCCCTGCCCTCAGCATCTAGTCTTCTCCATGCCCCATCCGCACTGGCCAACTTTGACCTGCTCTACCACCCCAAGCTCTCTCCTGCCCCAGGACCTTCACACCAGCTATTTGTTACCTCTGCCCACTACATTCTCACCCAGCTAACTTCTATACATGTCTGTGCCTCCCAAAATGCCTTCTCTGACCCCCTAATCAAAATATAGTCTCCTCAATGGACTCTGAAAAACAAACTGAGGGTTCTAGAGGGGAGGGGGTGGGAGGATGGGTTAGCCTGGTGATGGGTATTAAAGAGGGCACATTCTGCATGGAGCACTGGGTGTTATGCACAAACAATGAATCATGGAACACTACATCAAAAACTAATGATGTAATGTATGGTGATTAACATAATAATAAAAAAATTTTTTAAAAATAGTCTCCTCATACTTATTGTTTTGCATTTGTTTCCTCATTTGTAAAAAATGGAAATAAAAATAAGCTGATTTTACATGAAGACTATAGCTACCACTGTTGTATGGTATATAGAAAAGTTGTTAAGAGAGTGGATCCTAAGACTTCTCAACACAGGGAAATGTTTTCCCTTTTCTTTTCTTTTTTTTTTTTCTTTTCTTTTGATTACTTCTGAGAAGATGGACATTAGCTGAACCTTTTGGGGTCATTATTTCTTATGTAAATCAAACCATCATGCTGCAGGCCTCAAACTTATACATTAATGTATGTCAATTATTTCTCAATAAAACTGGAAAAATAGTATAAGTACTTGTTTAAAAATAGGCTTGTTTTAAGGAGCAAATGAAATACAACACATGTAAGCATGTGCCTGGCTTATAGTAAGTGTTCAATAAATCATCATTATAGCGTGTTTTGCAATTAAAAATAGGTATTTATGTATGTATATGTGTTTCCCACTGGACTGTAAACTCCATAAGGCCAGGCAGCATGTCTTTTTTTGTCTACTGCTGTATCTCCAAGACCTGGCACAGTCCCTTTATCAATATATGTTTGTTGAATGAATAAATGAATTCATCCAATGAGAATGCACTTGGTCGTGGAAGTTCTACACAGAAGAGAATCCACATGAAGCTCTATTGCATGACGAACCTGAAAAAGCTTAAAATGCTAATGTAAAAATACATTTGGCCTACTTCCTCTTGCTACCGAACCACCTCCCTAGTCCCATTCTGCCATTCTGCCTTCCCTTATTTACCTTTATCCCTTTCTATTCCTGAATCTGTCCCTCTGGCATTCTGTTTCTCTATTCTGTATACCATTCACATATGGGATCCAGTACATAGTAAGCCCTCAATAAATATGTATCAAATAAATGCTAGGAGGGTTGGATGAGTGGATGGACCAACGGACCAACAGGTGGATCATTCAATTAGGTAAATGAGAAGATGGATGTGGTACTCCTTCCCTCTTGGCGTGGAGGAAATTTTTTCTTGTGATTTCAGAAACTACCCCCCCCACACACACACACACACTGCCCAAATATCCGCCTTGACGCTCCCCTCCTTAATCCAGTGGAAACACAAGTGGACACTCTCCTTGTAGTTAATTTAAAACCTAAACATGAATCCCATCTGATGGGCCTGTGACACTCGAGGCTCCATCTGGGCAGCCTCTCCATTACTCCTAATGGCTAGCCTTGAAATGGAATTACTTCATTCTTCAGAGTAGAGTCGGGCAGTTTTTCCCTTTCTGAATGGTGAGCACATACTGCAAAGACATTCTGCTTCTATAAATATGCTTTTCTAAATGTTAAAGGGTTAGAGCAATTTCCAAAGGTCTCTGCCTCGAAGGAGCCCTCAGATGATATTTAATTGAACTACTTTTGCTTTCAGAAGTGAGGAAACTAAAATGTAAGAAGTGGAAATGCTTCTTGGTTTTATGTCAAAATATAGGCTTCTAGATAAAATAATGGAAAGAGAATTTTCTGTTATTAAACTCAGGAAAATGAACATAAACAGCTCGACCAAGGAGAGCAAAGTATAGGATTTTTTTAGGGCAGTTGGAGGAAAAAGAATCTCCTTTTAAACTCTAGTTTCAAACCCTTAACAAATGTTGGAGGCACATTTACTGATACAATCACTAGAAATCTCTTTTCCCCCTTTGGCATTCAGAATTGAACATTAAAAATAAGCATGTCTGCTGCAAGTTTAAATATTAACTTCTTTCATAATATCCATATGATGTTTCTAGAGCAAATTCCTTTGAACAAAGGAAACTGAATTTTGTAAGGGTCTAAGAAAGATCACCTAAGTGAAGCAAACTCCTTGAAAATGGGCAAATGATCAATTTGTCATTTTGTATTTGTGAAAACATTTGAATGACAATGGGCATATTTTCCACCCAAGTCACATCAAGGAGCCAGCAATTAAATCCTTGTTCTTGTTCGATGTATTCAAAATGTTCATGTAATTCCGAATTTGATGTGATGTTCTCTGAAGACAAAGAGAAGGGGAGGCAGGTTGCTGGGTCAGCATTCACAGAATGCTGAAAAGAGAAGGTGAATATGAACTGGTTTTCATTACCGCACAAAGCTGCTGTGCACTGCAGAACCCTGGTAGGCACCATTCATTGAAACCACGATGTGAATGGCTCCCCCTAGAGCTCCGCAGGGAACAACCTGCGTATCTGTATTTAGCACTGTTTGTAGTTGCATATTGTTTTTTGTTTGGCTACCTCACGTGGAAATATTCCTCCAATTTGAGGAGAACCCAAACTACAGGAAGGCAGGACCGCAATTCCCATTATGGTCACCAAGGGAAATACATATTTCCCCTTCCCCACGGCTTGGATGTGGACAAGTCTCAGTCAAAGTAAGCCAACCAGTGCTCTTGCCTAGAATTCTACATCTAAACACAGTGACATGAAAATGCAGGCTAAGTGGAGATCATCAGAGGCAGCATTAGTGGAGTTGAGGGTCCAGCAGTGGTGAGAGGGGACAGTGCTGCCACTGGCCACTACTCTAGAGTGCATGGGTAAGGACATGTGGAGGGCTGAGTCCAGTCCATTCTGCCAAGCTGATCTTCCCAGTATGCATTGGCAAAAGCAGGACCCTTTCTCTAATCCACACAAATGAATAGTGGTGGTCCTGAGCAGGGATTCAGGTAGGGGCACCAGCAGTCCATTCCAGGGTATAATGCTGGCTATGTCCTCAGCTACCCAACATCCCTTGGTCCCTGTTCTTCAGCCTTCCTGTAAATCCTATGGGCTCCCCTCTATCCTCTTCAAAGTGTCACTTTTGCTCAAGTTTGCAGGAGTCAGTTTCTGTTGTTTACACATCTGTTGTCTGATCAGCAGGGCCCTGACCACATGCCCCTTTTTGCCAGCTTATCCTACCTTGCTTTGTCATGTAAGAGCTACTGGCAAAGGCCAAACTTAATAGGGTGTGCGGAATTAGAAAGGAAAAAAATGTGTTGGAAGACACTATTATTCTACTACCCAGATAATAGGAATCATGTCCACACAGAGAATTTTTTAAATAGACTTGTGTGTTAGCATCTATCCCAAGCCCTTCATTTGGGCAAGATGAAACCCAGAGGAGGCTGGTGAGTTGCTGAAGGTCACCTAGCTAGTTAAGAGCAGCTTCTATAAGCCTCTCTATCTCAGCTGCTTAATTGAATTATGTATGTGGGCACCATGATGTGGCTGGAGTTAAACAAAAGAGGGCATCAATTCTGCTCACCAAGCTATGCCTAAACACTCACAGGATGCTTTGCTAAAATCAGTTTTACCTTCAAACTTTAATCCTGGCCGAGAATTGGAACTCTGATTTATGAAATCTTAAGAACAGTGTTGTGAGATGTTTTGAACATTAAAAAATTAATATTTACAGTATAGAATGTATACTCCATTTGTGCTTCCTAGAATAAAACAATGAGGACCCTGAAGGTAGAATGGGAGGTGCCTGGGAGAAGCAATGAACTGCCCTTGGGACAGTCCTGTGTGTGCATCTTTTCTCCTAGGATAGAACAGAGTCTTTGTCCTGCAAATGCTACAAAAGGTGTGGGAGAGGAGCAGTAATGGCAAACACAGGGCTGATTCAAGTAATATTTTGTTTCAGTGCCTCACTTATCTTAATCTTAGTTCACAGGACAACAAGGAAAGAATAAAAAGATACCTTCCATTTTCTCCACTACTGTGTGTGCTTTTCAGTGAGAAAATACAAAAATTCATTGGGAAATTTTCCAACTGTTTATCTCACACAGCACTCTAAGACACAAAGGGTAGGAAACTTAGCCCTAGTTTAGACATTTGGAAACAGAGGCCTGGAAAGAAGACCACAGAAGTCACAGTCCCTCTTCCAGACTTTATCCAGCAGACCACAGAGTCCCTATAATTCAGAGGTCAGCAAACTTCTTCTGTAAAAAGCCATTTGATAAATATTTTAGGCTATGCAGGCCATATAGTCACAACTATTCAGCTCTGCCAATATGGTGAAAATGGCCACAAATGTGAATACACAGGAGTGGATATGTTCCAATAAAATTTTATTTAAAAAACAGTGGGCCAAGGAGGGGAAGAATGAAGGGGAGGAATCAGAGGAGGAGACGAACCCTGAGATACTATGGACTCTGAAAAAAAAAACTGAGGGTTCTAGAGGGGAGGGGAGTGGGGGGATGGGTTAGCCTGGTGATGGGTATTAAGGAGGGCACGTTCTTCATGGAGCACTGGGTGTTATACGCAAACAATGAATCATGGAACACTACATCAAAAACTAATGATATACTGGATCACGAGGGCAGAATTTGAGAGATAAGCAACACCATAAGATGAAACAACATTAGAATAACTGGGATCCCAGAAGAAGAAGAAAGAGAGAGAGGGGCAGAAGGTATATTGGAGCAAATTATAGCAGAGAACTTCCCTAATTTGGGGAAGGAAACAGGCATCAAAATCCAGGAAGCACAGACAACCCCTCTCAAAATCAATAAAAATAGGTCAACACCCCGACATCTAATAGTAAACCTTACGAGTCTCAGAGACAAAGAAAAAATCCTGAAAGCAGCTCGGGAGAACAGATATGTAACCTACAAAGGTAGAAACATTAGATTGGCAACAGACCTATCCACGGAGACCTGGCAGGCCAGAAAGGACTGGCAGGATATATTCAGAGCACTAAATGAGAAAAATATGCAACCAAGAATACTCTATCCAGCTAGGCTGTCATTGAAAATTGAAGGAGAGATAAAAAGCTTCCAGGACAAACAAAAACTAAAGGAATTTGCAAACACAAAACCAGCTCTACAAGAAATCTTGAAAGGGGTCCTCTAAGCAAAGAGAGAGCCTAAAAGCAACATAGACCAGAAAGGAACACAGACAATATACGGTAACACTCACCTTACAGGCAATACAATGGCACTAAATTCCTATCTTTCAATAGTTACCCTGAATGTAAATGGGCTAAATGTCCCAATCAAAAGACACAGGCTATCAGATTGGATTAAAAAACAAGACCCATCGATATGCTGTCTGCAAGAGAC
>NW_023270469.1:34271387-34286546 GCF_011800145.1 Mirounga leonina
AAACTAGGAGCTGGTTCTTTGAAAGAATTAACAAGATTGATAAACCCCTGGCCAGACTTATCAAAAAGAAAAGAGAAATGACCCAAATCAACAAAATCATGAATGAAAGAGGAGAGATCACAACCAACACCAAAGAAATACAATTATAAGAACATATTATGAGCAACTCTATGCCAGCAAATTAGATAACCTGGAAGGATTGGATGCATTCCTAGAGATGTATCAACTACCAAAACTGAACCAGGAAGAAATAGAAAACCTGAACAGACCTATAACCACTAAGGAAATTGAAGCAGTCATCAAAAATCTCCCAAAAAACAAAAGCCCAGGGCCAGATGGCTTTCCAGGGGAATTCTACCAAACATTTCAAGAAGAATTAATACCTATTCTTCTGAAACTGTCCCCAAAAATAGAAATGGAAGGAAAAGTTCCAAATTCGTTTTATGAGGCTACCATTCCCTTGATCTCAAAACCAGAGAAAGACCCCAACAAAAAGGAGAATTACAGACCAATATCCTTGATGAACATGGATGCAAAAATTCTCACCAAAATACTAGCCAATAGGATCCAACAGTACATTAAAAGGATTACTCACCACGACCAAGTGGGATTTATCCCTGGGCTTCAAGTTGGTTCAACATCCACAAATCAATCAACGTGATAGAATACATTAACAAAAGAAAGAACAAGAATCATATGATCCTCTCAATAGATGCAGAAAAAGCATTTGACAAAGTACAGCATCCTTTCTTGATCAAAACTCTTCAGAGTATAGGCATAGAGGGTACATACCTCAATATCATAAAGCCATCTAGGAAAAACCTACAGCAAATATCATTCTCAATGGGGAAAAACTGAGAGCTTTCCCCCTAAGGTCAGGAATGCGGCAGGGATGTCCACTATCACCGCTGCTATTCAACATAGTATTGGAAGTCCTAGCCACAGCAATCAGACAACAAAAAGAAAACAAAGGCATACAAATTGGCAAAGAAGAAGTCAAACTCTCACTCTTTGCAGATGATATGATACTTTATGTGGAAAACCCCAAAGACTCCACCCCAAAACTGCTAGAACTCATACAGGAATTCAGTAAAGTGGCAGGATATAAAATCAATGCACAGAAGTCAGTGGCATTCCTATACACCAACAACCAGACAGAAGAAAGAGAAATTAAGGAGTCGATCCCATTTACAATTGCACCCAAAACCATAAGATACCTAGGCATAAATCTAACCAAAGAGGCAAAGGATCTGTACTCAGAAAACTATAAAATACTCATGAAAGAAATTGAGGAAGACACAAAGAAATGGAAAAACGTTCCATGCTCATGGATTGGAAGAACAAATATTGTGAAGATGTCAATGCTACCTAGCGCAATCTACACACTCAATGCAATCCCGATCAAAATACCATCCACTTCTTTCAAAGAAATGGAACAAATCATCCTAAAATTTGCATGGAACCAGAAAAGACCCCGAATAGCCAGAGGAATGTTGAAAAAGAAAAGCAAAGCTGGTGGCATCACAATTCCAGACTTCAAGCTCTATTACAAAGCTGTCATCATCAAGACAGCATGGTACTGGCACAAAAACAGACACATAGATCAATGGAACAGAATAGAGAACCCAGAAATGGACCCTCAACTCTATGGCCAACTCATCTTTGACAAAGCAGGAAAGAATGTCCAATGGAAAAAAGACAGTCTCTTCAACAAATGGTGTTGGGAAAATTGGATAGCCACATGCAGAAGAATGAAACTGGACCATTTCCTTACACCACACACAAAAATAGACTCCAAATGGTTGAAAGACCTCAATGTGAGACAGGAGTCCATCAAAATTCTAAAGGAGAACACAGGCAGCAACCTCTTCGACCTCAGCCACAGCAACTTCTTCCTAGAAACATTGCCAAAGGCAAGGGAAGCAAGGGCAAAAATGAACTATTGGGATGTCATCAAGATAAAAAGCTTTTGCACAGCAAAAGAAACAGTCAACAAAACCAAAGACAACCGACAGAATGGGAGAAGATATTTGCAAATGACAGATCAGATAAAGGACTAGTATCCAAAATCTATAAAGAACTTATCAAACTCAACACCCAAAGAACAAGGAATCCAATCAAGAAATGGGCAGAAGACATGAACAGACAGTTTTCCAAAGAAGACATCCAAATGGCCAACAGACACATGAAAAAGTGCTCAATGTCGCTTGGCATCAGGGAAATCCAAATCAAAACCTCAATGAGATACCACCTCACACCAGTCAGAATGGCTAAAATTAACAAGTCAGGAAACGATGATGTTGGCGGGGATGCAGAGAAAGGGGAACCCTCCTACACTGTTGGTGGGAATGCAAGCTGGTGCAACCACTCCGGAAAACAGTATGGAGGTTCCTCAAAAAGTTGAAAATAGAGCTACCCTATGATCCAGCAATTGCCCTACTGGGTATTTACCCCAAAGATACAAATGTAGGGATCTGAAGAGGTACGTGCACCCCGATGTTTATAGCAGCAATGTCCACAATAGCCAAACTGTGGAAAGAGCCAAGATGTCCATCAACAGATGAATGGATAAAGAAGAGGTGGTATATATATACAATGGAATATTATGCAGCCATCAAAAGGAATGAGATCTTGCCATTTGCAATGACATGGATGGAACTGGAGGGTATTATGCTGAGCGAAATAAGCCAAACAGAGAAAGACATGTATCATATGACCTCACTGATATGAGGAATTCTTAATCTCAGGAAACAAACTGAGGGTTGCTGGAGTGGGGGGTGGGGTGGGAGGGATGGGGTGACTGGGTGATAGACACTGGGGAGGGTATGTGCTATGGTGAGTGCTGTGAATTTTGCAAGACTGTTGAATCACAGATCTGTACCTCTGAAACAAATAATGCAATGTATGTTAAAAAAAAAAAAAGAGAAGATAGCAGGAGGGGAAGAATGAAGGGGGGGAAATCAGAGGGGGAGATGAACCATGAGAGAGGATGGACTCTGAAAAACAAACTGAAGGTTCTAGAGGAGAGGGGGGTGGGAGAATGGGTTAGCCTGGTGATGGGTATTAAAGAGGGCACGTTCTGCATGGAGTACTGGGTGTTATGCACAAACAATGAATTATGGAACACTACATCAAAAACTAATGATGTAATGTATGGTGATTAACATAACAATAAAAAATTTTTAAAAACTAATTATGTAATGTTTGGTGATTAACATAACATAATAAAACAAAACAAAACAAAACAAAAAAACAGTGGGCCAAATTTGCCCCCTGGGCCATAATTTGCAGACCACTGCTACAGTTGATCAAAGTGCATCCTCTAACACCCGCACACTCTATCATCACAGTCTCTTTAAACTCAGCCTTGAACACCTTTCAAACAGTAACATCATCTCTCAGATCCAGGGGTGGTAATTATTGCAATAAAAGGCAATGTATCCAGTTTTTCATAAACAATAACAGGCAGAAAGCCATGTTTACAAAAGGGTAAACCTTTCCAACACATTTACATTGCCGAGACAATCCTTAGTTACTAAGAGGACAAAGGCCTCTCTTGCTCCCCTGGTGGGCCCCCCTATATAATATCTATAGGGTTGCAATTCAATCCACGGAATTAGTATGCAACATCTCATCTCCCCTTGCAAGCATTTTTGCCTGAAAAACCAGGCGGCAGCCTCACAGTGACAGCACGAGAATAACTTGTCATCCTGGTAATGGTCTAACTGCATATAAGTGTCTGTCATAATGAAAATTGGTGTCTTCCATTTCAATTTATTTTGTCAACAATCCAAATGGAGCCCAAATATATCTTCCAACACCAGTGCACGCAGACCAAATAGGGAAGAGAACTTTAAAATGAACCTCATCATCATACGACTAAATATTTACATTAAAAAAGATTCTCTCTTCTGGAAGACATCCCAGATCTACTGTTCTCCCCTGCCAGTACACCTGCAGCTTTTTGTAACTAATTAAGGAACTCCAGAAAACACATTCAAAAGGGCCTCAGCAAACAGATGCACACTCCATTAATTAAACAAGCTGGAGCAATCACCCAGGCTGTAATTGAAAAATGTGCTTCTTTCGTCCATTTTAAGGCAATCATAGTTATTTGCAAATGTTTTTTGATAGTTTCTCAAAAGAGAAAGTCGACTAGCTGCAGGTTCTGGCTTCCTCTAGAGGGGAGGGGGAGGGGGCAGATGTTTGGAAAAGGTTGGAGGTATGAGGCAGTCACCCAGGTTCACTAATTAGCTCTTCTGCCCCTCCTCTCCCTCCAGAAGACTGTGGTAATGAGAAAAGAAAATTTAAGCGCTAAAAAAAGAAAGGAAGTCTGTTCATACTACTCAAAAGCACAAAAATGTTCCCCCGCAGTATACTCTTCAGAGCTCTAATTGGGGTGCACGGTGGTTGGAGTGTTTTCAGAGGTAACCACAAATGAGTGCCCCCGCCCTTAACTGAGCTCACACTGTCTGCAGGGCCAGGGTTGGGAGCAGGAGGAAGGTGGAGAAGGCCATTGGAGGGAGGAGGATGGAGACAAAATAGCATAGAGTCTCTCCTATACTCTTGTCTTTGGGCTCCAGGACATATTTTAGGGGAGCCCTAGTCTTAAATAAAATTCCCTTAGTTGGGGGGTTATCCCAGGACATCAGCATCCCAATTAGGCCTTACAGATACCATAACCTCCAGGAGCCAGTGTTCAGGTTATTAAGCTATTATTCTCAGCAACACACCCAAATCTATACTCTTCTCTGTGATGTGGGGCTGACTCTCCAACCTATCCTCTCCTTTGCCCGCTGGCTTCCTGTTTGGTGCTGATGAGAGAGAGACTGAAAAGCTGGAGGGAAAAGAGACTTACTCTTTCCTGTTTAGCTGTTTCCTGTTGGCATCACCCCAGCCATGGCCCTCCACCCCAAGAGCAACAGTTGGCCCCATTTTCCTACTTCTTCTAGCACTCCCAGGAATAACCTCATTGCATCCTCCCCACCCACCCATATATACCAGCACCAGGGGGCAGCACAACCTTCTCAGAGGTCTAAGTCCCAGTCCCAGAGGTCCCCTCCTCCAAGATCTAGGTTTCAATAACCACATCATCTTAACTTTGTTTCTCAAGCCCTAAGAGTAATCTATGCTAAAGCAGTTACTATCTTTTGATACCTCAGTGTTCCCTTTTTGCTTTTTAAGTCCATTTAAAGAGATAATGTAGAGAAAATTAGTGAGCTTTTTTTCCCCTGACTTGACTCTGACTGACCCAATATTTGATACCGGGACAGATCCTAGGAAATTTATCCTCCACAATGGGATCCTGGGATTGGTTTGGTAATGTGCTTGGACTTGAATGCTGTGCTGATGTCTCACTGAGAAATGGGATGTTAGTAATAGTAACCCATAGTGGGCAGTGACATCATGATGAATCAAATTATCACCTGTAATTGATTGTGATGGGGTGCCTACTGAAGCAATTGCCTTGGGACTAAGTGGCTACTACAATTGACTCTTAGAGAAATGACAATCACTTCAAAGACCATACTGTGGGATGGCTGCTTCTAACTGCACTGAAGAGATTAAGAAAGAAAATGACAAACTAAGGACTTTAAATGCTGAGCTTAAATCGTGGTCAGAGAACCAGAGAGCTTTGATGGCAACCCTAAAAGAAATTCTTATTTCTTGCACATGCAGGTCCCACCTCAAAAAAACAAACAACAACAACAAAAAACTTAATTATGTGAGTTGCAGAATTACAACTTAGATTTAATTCTCAGTTTCACCAAGTACCATGTAAAAGTTAAGGCACTGATTGGGAGGGAGTGGGACTTGGGGCTTAAAATAGGGATATCTGGGTAGATCTAGATGAAGCAGAAGATCCTAAGCCTAAGGTATTTCTGAGGCTCTTTTTCACAGAAAGGAGCAGTGCCTCCTCCTGTATCTAGAAGACTAATCTTCCCCTACTTAAAGACGTTGCAAAAAGTTCACCTGCTGTCTTGCAAGGGTATGCCTATTTTCCTCAAGACTCACTCATGTTTAGTTAACTATTATAGCACAACAAATTCCTATGAAACTTATTGGCCTAAAGCAATAATAAACTTTTATCACATCTCACAGTATCTGTGAGTCAGAAATTCAGGAGCAGCTTAACTGAGCAATTCTTCTTAGGATGTTGTGGTCAAGATGTCAACGAAGGATAAATCATCTGAAGGCTTGACTGTGGACTGGTGGACCTGCTTCTAAAAAGGTGCACCCTCATGGCTGGAAAATCACTGCTAGCTGTTACAGCAGATGAGGAAATCAGTTCCTCATCACATGGACCTCTCCACAAGGCTGCTTGAGTGTCCTCACAACATGGAGGCTGGCTTTTCCAAGAGTGAGTGATCCAACACAGAGTACAATGAAGCCACAGTGCCATCCCCTCGCTGTGCACAGGTGACTGGACCATGAGTGGACACTGACCCATGAGGTATCCTGGAAGGAAAAGCTCTGCTAAAAAAAGAGAGAGAGAGAGAAAATAAAAGCAAGGTAGCCTGTCAGATTCTATCCCTCAGGAATTTGATCTGGAATCTTTGGTGGCCAAAACCTAAGTTCTAAGGGTGCACACAGAGGAGTGCCCTGAAGCAGCAGGGGCTACAAATGATCTGAAGTTATGAGAAGCAGGAGCCATCAGTAGAGGAGACATGGGGGTGGGGAGTGGCACTGAGGGAATAGAGAGGGGAAGGATATCAGTAATAGCACGAATGGTAAAGGCAAATATGAGGAGATGGTACATTACCTTAAGATGGCATATCTGCAAATTCCAACATAAGGGCCAAAATAACCCTTCTAGTCCCTGAACTATGCCTCACTTTGACTGTCTGATAGCTCCTGGGACAAGTCTGAGTCTCATCTCCCTCTTAGAAAAACCTCACTGCTACAGTAATCAATATAGGTTCTGTTCCTTACCACTAAAGCAGTCAAATGAGCTAGGTCTTGTAACTTGCATTATTTGCAAGTAACCCTAAGGTGCAAATAATGTAACTTTGAGTTTACACAGATCTCGCACAGCCCATTGGCACCAAGTCCTACAGCAGCCTAGACAGAGAGGAGCAGTAGAGATTGAAGAAACTAGCCAAGTTCACCCAACTAGCAAGGTAAGTCCGGGCAGACTTACTATATCCAGTTCTTCCTCCCAGTCCAGTGCTCATTCCCTTGTCACCATATAACTACTACCATATACATACACAGAAGAACTGCAGGGAAAGCTGAGCCACTGAGTACCCTCCATGTGAAGAGCACCATGCTAGCAGTTCAGAAATAGCAGGGAATAAAAGAAAGATGCCTGCCTCCTACAGCAAACCACAGGTGTAAAGTGATTTCTGGAAGCCCATCATGAAATGTGCCCTATTATTCTGCAACTTCACTTCAAGGTGTGTATATGATTATTAAACACATACATGCACACACATACAGTTTTATTTATTTATGCACATAATTGCCATAATTGTGAGTATGCCATCATCATTATACAGAGAGTCTGTACAATTCAAACCAGGATCCACTTACTAAATATAATACTTCAAGCCTCCGTTGCTTCATCTGAAGAATAGGGATAATAATGGTGCCTGCCTCACAGTGCTGTTATGAAGATTCAATGAAAGGAACATGTAAAGTGCTCATAACAACATCTGACACATGATAAGTATGTATTTTATTAGTAGTGGAATTAGTATGATTGGAATAATGATTATTAAAATTTTTATTATTGAAACTTAAAATGCAATCCTCTTTCATGTAAATTTGAACTATTATTGTTGTTCCTCAAAATTATGTTTTTCTCGAGGAGGCAAGAGAAAAAACCGGCTATGAGCCCAGGCAGAACTAATTCAAACCTGCCGGTCATTTGCTGTGTGTCTTTAAGTCAGCCACTTCACCTCTCTGAACTTACCTACAAAAGGGAGTGTAATAGCATTCACATCCTCTACTTTGTTGTGAGAACTGAGTGGAGCATTGCATTTAGTACTGAGACTGGTACACAGTAAACACTGAATAAGCAATACCTACTGTTGTCCTAGTCATCATCATCATTGCTGTTTTCTACAAACTCTACTGGGTGGCAGCCAAGCAGATTTAATTTTGAAAATATGCACAGTTTATTAGGAAAATAAAAATTATGTCCAGCTATATCATTAGATATACAATATTTGCCCCCCAGTCCTAATATGGGTATGTTTAGCCAATAGGAAATGTGCAATGAAAGTTTTTTAATGTAATTAATTAATATGTTGCCTTGAATTAATTAATATTCAAGACCTCTTTCCTTTCTCCATCCTCTTCTTCAGTTGCCCAGGGAGGAGGAATCTCCATGGACTGGTCAGATTTGTGGACATGGATTGGGCTGAAGAATGGAAACACCATATATCAGCAGATCTGTGCACATGGGGTGAGGAGGTAAGGAGACCAAAGTTGAGCCCAGCCACCCCCTCCCACCTCCTGCTTCCTGTCCCACGTGGCATCAGCCCTGGCATAGGACTGGGTCAGTTCAGTACCAGGCACTGGAGATTAGTGCTTTCTATAACCCCAGTCCCTGATTAAAGTCTTCTGGCTCTGGAAGGAGTGGAATGGATCAGCCTTTCCTCTTGGTGGTAAGAACTAAGCCTTGAGTCTTGATAGTGGAGGACCACATAGGCAGAGCAGGACCCATACTCTACTACATTTTCATTGTAGTCTAAGTGAAAAAGTTGTTTCATGTTGCCCAGTCCAGCTTGCCAGAGTCCTCTGCATTTACACATAAGCACCAGTTTCCCATTTGCACTGTTAATTTCCCTCAGGTTACTGATAAGAAACAACAGGCAGAATTTGGGCCTTCCTGTGTTCTTGGTCAAATTTCACCTTAATACCACCCAGGTTTCTGATAAAATAAACAAATAAATAAACATAAGACACAATCGCTGTCATTAGGGAACTTACACTCTGATTAAGAGAGCAGACCCAGCTTCTAGGACAGACATTTGGCAGTGGCCTCTTTTGCCTCAGGGATTGAGAAGACCACATGGTCCAAGTGGTGCAACTATAAGATGGGGATGACTGGTTCCCTTAGCATCTGTGTGCAGCAGAGCCCTTTGCAAGCCAACACTGCCCACTTAGAATAAACAACAAACAACAGAAACACCTTTGTTTTGTTGAGCCAGCAAGATTTCAGGATTGTTTGTTAACATAGCATGACTTAGACCATCTTGACCCTGTGTTCAGATATGAACTGCAAAATGGCTTAGTTCCAAAGACATGCTGCATGTTGAGTATCAGTAAAATCTCCTGAGAATCTAGCTATTTGGTCTCTGCTTTAACATCTAGGATTATATTATTCCACAATCCTAGGGGATCATAGCTCCTAAATAGACAGGTCCTAATGATCAAAATATAGCAGCCATGATGCAAAAATAATTAAATATATAACCCTATAAGTTACCAAGACAGAAAAGCAACATCCTGAAAATTGTAGTTTTGGAAGACACTGCTTACTCTGATATGAAGCTATATTGGGAAATAGGGACTAGAAAGGTAGAGGAAAAATCAGAGGCTAGAAAGGTTAAGATAGAGAAAAGGAAAGGCCATAAAATGATGGTACAGGCATATTAAGAATCATGACATATGGTGGGAGGGGGTCCTGGAGACTCCAGAGATCTATGAGAACCTTGACCTTATATTTGCCCATATTCCTAAAGTCCCCAAATCATTTAGCTTCTCTATATCTGTCCTTTCCTCATCATTGCCACAACCCTAACTAAGCCTAATCATTAAAATCAAAGCACCATCTTCCCTAGCTGATAAAAAAAAAAAAAAAAAAACTTGCAACTTAGCTGCTACTGTCACATAATCTTTGATCATATCAATTCCTATTTATTGGAAATGCAGAGAGCATCCAACTCTGTTTAGGAAGATTCTACTAACTGAAGTGAACAATAGGAACAAAGGAAAGCTTTCTTCTGAAGACAAAATTTCCAACACAGAAAAATGCCCATCCATTTCCCCTAATTACCTCCCCAAGTACCTAGGTGGAAATAACATATTGATTATGCATCATAGGTCCTGTTGACTTCAACAAAGAGAAATACTTTTTGGATCAAGCCATATGTTAGCATGGTAGAGCAAAAATGTAGAAGAGATGGCTGCCTGATGACTTTGTGGAGTCTGGATGTTTACCTCCAGATTTAATTTACATGAGAAAGAAGTTTCTCTATGTTCAAAGTATTCTTATCTTGGGTTTTCAGTTGTATGTGGTTAAATCTAATTCTTACTAGTATCATGGGACTTCCTACTTCCTCCACTCTTTACTGGGGAAGGAAGTAAAATATATGCACTGACCTTTCAGATCACACAGCTAGTAGGCAGCAAAAAAGCTCCAAACCAGGTGTCTCTGACTCTGAAATTTGAGGGCTTTTCACAGTGCCACAGAACTGCTCTGACTAGCATTATGACAAGCATTAGAATGGCACACCTGATAGGAATGTCAGCACAAAGTACCAAAAGTAGGGAAATCTTCTGCTATTACTGAGTAGCTTTCCTAAAGCTACATTTTATTACAAAAACAGAGAAAACTCTCTTAACCAAATTTTTTTCAGATGTAAGTAAGGATCTCAACTCAACCTAGATTATCAAAGAGGAAATTGGGAGAGAACTGGGAGGTGTGGAGATTTGCTAGCTTCGTGCTCAAATGGATCCAGAGATCTAACAATGTTTCCTTTCATTTCTTCTCAATCTCTCTTTCTCTATCCTCCAAATATATGTATTTGTCCTTCTTCATTCAGTATGTTGACTTCACATTCTCTCCTACAAGCAATAAACCTTTTTCCATGAGGCAGAGGAAGATGGAATTTGACAGTCCCAAATTCAAATCCTCCCAGCCTTACACACTCAGCCAGAAAAGCATCTCTTTGTCTCAGTGGCCATATATCAGTCCCAGAGAAGACTATGATTGACACTGTCTACCCCAGAACAATCACTGTTGCTATGAAACAAGGTACCAAGATTGGTTAGCCACGGTGAAGTGTGTAAAGCTGGGGCAGGTGATGGAGATTGACATTTCCTTTAGAATAAAATGGGGGAAGGATGGTTCCCAAAGGAAAGGATAGGAGAGTGGGAAAAACAACATATATTACTCCAAAAGTCACTAAATATTTTTGAGCAAGGAATAACAATATGAAACATAATGAAACAAGGGAGAAACGAGATAAAAAATAAACATAGAACACTGGGGGGGATGGGTTAGTGAGGAAAAAAAGCAACTTTTAGAATAAAGAAGGGAGTGATGAAGGGCTTAACCTGAGGGATAGTAGTACACAACAAAAAAGGGAAGAGTCAAAAGTACCAGCCCCATTTCTACTTCAGCCATGAGAGAACAGTGTCTAGACCTACCATTCCACCATAAACAATTGGAAAAGTATACAAAATATATTTTCAGATATTGCATATCAGAAAACAAAAGATTGTGATCCCTTAGAGAAGGGAAATAAGCAAAGTGAATTCCATGATTACTCCCAGCTTTTTACCTGGAGTCAATTTCTGGATTGTGGCACAAGGAAGGGGACCTGAATAGATGACAGTAGGTATTGCTGAATTGAGAAGATAGAGATCAGAGTTTGGGGGAACTGAAATAGCTAAAATTTGTGAGGCAGAATATCAAAAAGGAGGAAGCAATTATAAAATGAGCTCCAAATATCTGCACAGGGATTCCCTTGAGTCTTTGGCTAAATACTAAGCTGTGTATGGTGAAAGTCTGTAAAGCTGGACAAAGCTGGGGAAAAAAAATAATTACTGAAGAGCTGTAAACTCAATAATTCCCAGAGTTCACCCTGGACCTATAATCATTCAAGTTCGCACCAGTGAGAATAGAGTCCTCACCGAATTCACAGGATCTTTAGAAAAAGACCAAAAGGATAGGGTCTTAGTAGTGGGTTCTAAACTAATCCCAAAGGAAAGACTACTTTAGAGTCACCCTTAAAAAGTTTAAAAACAGGGGGGCGGAGCAAGATGGCGGAGGAGTAGGAGACCTGGATTTCGTCTCCTCTCAGGAATTCAGCTGGATAGGGATCAAACCATTCTGAACACCTACAAACCCAACAGGAGATCGAAGAAAGGAATAGCAACAACTCTCTGAACAGAAAAGCGACCACTTTCTGGAAGGTAGGACGTGCGGAGAAGTGAATCCGAGGCGATATTCGGGAGGATAGACAGCGGGGGAGGGGCCTCCGTCGGCCGCTTCTGGCAAGTGATAGAGCCGCGGAGCACAAAATCGGAACTTTTAAAAGTCTGCTCCGCCGAGGGACGTCACTCTGGTGGCTAAGCGGGGGGTGGAACCCTCTGGGACAGTGCGGTCTCAGGACCCCCGGGGTCACAGAAAGACCGGGGGTGCCTGAGTGCAGCAGAGCTCCCAGGTAACGGAGCAGGGAAGCTGGCTGCAGAGGCGGAGCCCAGGCGCGGGCTCTCAGCTCGGGGTGGCCATAAACCGTGATCCGCGGCCCAGTCGGGCCCCTGCTCCTCCAGCAGGGACCCAACAAGCGGCAGATCCAGGGAGACTCACCTTCCTCCCCCGGGAGGAGCCGCGCGGGAGTGCACCGCAGGGATCTGCTGGGTTTGGAGACTCCACCCGGGGTCGGGTGCCAGAGATAGACACGCTCAGTCACAGGCCGGGCGAGCCGGAGTGCGGCCGGAGACCGGGGAGACGGGAGTGACTGACGGCTTTTCTCTGGGAGCTCGCTGAGGAGTGGGGCCCCGGGTTCTCAGCTCCTCCGGGGCGAAGACTGGGAGGCCCCCATTTTCACTCTCCGCCTCCAAAGCTGTACAGAAAGCTCGCAGGGAACAAAAGCCCCGGAGAGCAAACCCGAGCAGATTACTTAGCCGGGAGGGGGCAAGGGCGGGGCACTTCCGCCTCCGGCAGAGACATTTGGAAACCACGGCAACAGGTCCCTCCCCAGAAGATCAGCGAGAACAGCCAGCCAAGACCAAGTTTACCGATCAATGAGAACGGCAGAACTCCAGCGCAAGGAGAATACTGCACATAGAATTCACGGCTTTTTTTTACCATGATTCTTTAGTCTTTTAAAGTTAATTTTTTTTAACCGTCTTTTTGTCTTTTTATTTCTTTTTGAATTTTTTTCCCCTTTTCAACCAACATCTTATCAATCCCTTTTTTTAAAAAAAACATTTTTATTTTCATTTTTAGAGTCATATTCTATCCCTTCATAGTAGTTACCCATATTTTTGGCTTATATATATAAGTTGTTCTCTCTTTAAAATTTTGAGATAGTTTCTTCTAACACATTAAAATATACCCTAAATCTCTAGTATATTGTGTTTTCTATTCCCCTGCCTGATCACATCCTCTCCCTTTTTTTTCTTTATCTTTTTTTTTTAAATCCTCTTCTTTCTTTTTTCAAACAACTTCTTATCAATCCTTTTATAAAATTTTTTATAATTTCCATCTTTACAGTCATATTCCATCCCTTCATCATATCAACCCTTATTTTTGTACATATATAAGTTTTTCTTTTTTTAAAATTTTGGGAGGCACTTTCTTCTAAAAGACCAAAATACACCCCAAATCTAGTGTGTGGCACTGATCTATATACCAGCCTGATCATATTTGATCACATTCTGTTTTTGTTGTTGTTGTTGTTGTTTTGTTTTATTTGTCTTTGTTTTTATCTTTATCTTTGTCTTTTTCTTTTTCTTTTTTTTCTTTTTCTTTTTTCTCTCTTTCCCTTTCTTTTCCCAATGCTTCAGGTCTTTTTTGATTTGTTTAGAGTATATTTTCTGGGGATGTGGTTACTCTGCTAGCATTTTGTTCTCTCATTAATCTATTCTCCTCTGCACAAAATGACAAGACGGAAAAAATCACCTCAACAAAAAGAACAAGCGGTAGTACCGACTGCCAGGGACCTACTCAATACGGACATTAGTACGATGTCAGATCCAGAGTTCAGAATCATCACTTTAAAGATACTAGCTGGGCTTGAAAAAAATATGGAAGTTATTAGAGAAACCCTTTCTGGAGAAGTAAAAGAGCTAACATCCAACCAAGTACAAATCAAAAAGGCTTTTAATGAGGTGCAATCAAAAATGGGGGCGCTAAGTGCTAGAATAAATGAGGCAGAAGAGAGAATCAGTAATATAGAAGATGAAATGATGGAAAATAAAGAAGCTGAGAAAAAGAGAGATAAACAACGACTGGAGCACGAGGGCAGAATTCGAGAGATAAGCGATACCATAAGACGAAACAACATTAGAATAATTGGGATCCCAGAAGAAGAAGAAAGAGAGAGAGGGGCAGAAGGTATAATGGAGCAAATTATAGCAGAGAACTTCCCTAATTTGGGGAAAGAAACAGGCATGAAAATCCAGGAAACACAGACAACCCCTCTCAAAATCAATAAAAATAGGTCAACTCCCAGACATCTAATAGTAAAACTTATGAGTCTCATAGACAAAGAGAAAATCCTGAAAGCAGCTCGGGAGAAGAGATCTGTAACCTACAAGGGTAGAAACATTAGATTGGCAACAGACCTATCCACAGAGACCTGGCAGGCCAGAAAGGACTGGCAGGATATATTCAGAGCACTAAATGAGAAAAATATGCAGCCAAGAATACTCTATCCAGCTAGGCTGTCATTGAAAATGGAAGGAGAGATAAAAAGCTTCCAGGACAAACAAAAACTAAAGGAATTTGCAAAAACAAAACCAGTCCTACAGGAAATCTTGAAAGGGGTCCTCTAAGCAAAGAGAGAGCCTAAAAGCAACATAGACCAGAAAGGAACACAGACAATATACGGTAACAGTCACCTTACAGGCAATACAATGGCACTAAATTCCTATCTTTCAATAGTTACCCTGAATGTAAATGGGCTAAATGTCCCAATCAAAAGACACAGGCTATCAGACTGGATTAAAAAACAAGACCCATCGATATGCTGTCTGCAAGAGACTCGTTTTAGAACCAAAGACACCCCCAGATTGAAAGTGAGGGGGTGGAAAACCATTTACCATGCTAATGGACACCAAAAGAAAGCTGGGGTGGCAATCCTTATATCAGACAAATTAGCTTTTAAACCAAAGACTGTAATAAGAGATGAGGAAGGACACTATATCATACTTAAAGGATCTATCCAACAAGAAGATCTAACGGTTGTAAATATC